>NC_086448.1:402055602-402355602 GCF_028390025.1 Pseudophryne corroboree
AGGTACTAATGGAACCTTGTAAATAATTTAATTCACCTATTAATGTATGTTTCAATGGGTGTGATTCAAATGATATATCACGCTCAATTTCCTTTCTAAAATGATCTCCGTTATCGCGCATATTGCGCCCATAGTGATCAGGTTTAGTTGTGTAAAGGGTTGGGTGCCTCCCTACTTCGGGGTAGCGAGCTGAAATAATGATACAACATCCCTGAGGGCAGAAACAGAACGGGTGTGGAAAGGGGTTAAAAGAATTGAATCCCGCCCAATATGTTAATATTATTAAAATTTTTTTTAGAGAATTAGCTATTAACAAAATTATATTTTAAAACACTAATTTGGTCAAAAAAATCTATAAAAAAAATAAAATAACATGGCCAGTTGTAATGCCCTGAAATTTGTAGTAAATTTACTAAACTACTGTGTGTCTAGCACACCTGTAGATATTAAATCTCTGTTTTGGGGATGCCATTTATTTTTACAATCATATCTCCATACTTAGCTCTGTATCTTCACCAAGAAGATTTATTGAGTTTGTCTTTAAGTTTAATATAAATTATTCACCAATTCTGAGAATTGAAATGAATACATATTTGGCTATACATTTATCGTCATCTGTTTCTTTGTTGGTGAGTGATTGGTAAAACATTGAAATTAGTAGAAAAGATTGGAGCTGATTAGCATGCTGACATCTGCCAGCTCTGCATGACAGTGACTAAGGGGCAGAATGCTTATGAGAAATATAACACTGCCTTAGGTGAAATCCAGTATCTGTCACCACTACATTAAATATACATAATCAAAGATAGCAATATTGTTTTGCCAAAACATTTTATTTAGATATCTATAGCAAGCCCCTTTGTAGGTAAATACATTAAATATATTTATATACATGTAAAAGTGATATCAACTTTTGATAATCTCTAAAATAAAAATTCATAGATAAAAATATTATGATATTATATGATGTGACATCTGCCTGCAATGTTTTCTTGAGCTGTCATTTGCAGCTTTTAACTGTGAGCAGTTGTCGGACAGGTGATAAACTTCAAAAGTTGAGATCAAGGAAGTGAAATCCAGACAGACGTAATTGGAATCTGAAGTGTCCAAGCTATGCTTTAAGGTTAATATTGTATATACTATATTAAATGCTCTTCAGCTTGCAAGCTTCTGTTTTTATTTACACAAGTAAAATGATATAAAAGTAATTAAACATGATATGCAATTATGCCAAATTATGGATGTTACATATTCCATAAACATTTTTCAGTTACTTCTATAGGAGTGCAGTGTACAGTATGGGCCAAATGTAATAGAGTGAGAGTTTCAAAAAAATTTGGTAAGATTTTGCCTTTTTTTAAAGTGGCAATCATTTACACAGCAAGAGCAACCTGGTTTTTGCAGTGTAAATGATTGCCAATTTAAAAAAAAAACTGCAAAACCTTACCAAATCTCTCACTCTATTACATTTGGCCCCATGTGTTATACATAAGTGCTGACAGCCACACTTTTTCACATCTCGGCTCCATACTTGCCTACCTGACCCTCTCCATGAGGGAGAAAATGCTCTGTTCCTGGACTTTCCTGGTAATGTATGATTACCATCACCTGTGGTAAAACACCTTTCTTATCAATTAACTAGCTCACCACAGGTGATGGTAATCATACATTACCAGGAAAGTCCAGGAACAGAGCATTTTCTCCCTCATGGAGAGGGTCAGGTAGGCAAGTATGATCTATACCTGTCAGGTGCTGCAGGATGAATCAGGGCAGACCCAATTGTCTTGCATGCTGCATCCAGCCCGTAGACCTATATCATTGAGGCAACTATGGGGTTCCTGGGTGGTCCATATCATGAATATAGAATTGTATATGATCTGGTGTGTCTACAAAATGCAGGAACTGTGATCCAATCCAGCCCTGTTTATACCTACCTCAGTACCTCTCATGGGGGGTCATTCCGAGTTGTTCGCTCGCTAGCAGATTTTAGCAGCATTGCACACGCTAGGCCGCCACCCTCTGGGAGTGTATCTTAGCTTAGCAGAATAGCGAACAAAAGATGAGCAGAATTGCGAATAGAAAATTCTTAGCAGTTTCTGAGTAGCTCCAGACCTACTCACAGATTGCGATCAGCTCAGGCCGTTTCGTTCCTGGTTTGACGTTACAAACACGCCCTGCGTTCGGCCAGCCACTCCCACGTTTTTCCCTGACATGCCTGCGTTTTTCCGCTCACTCCCAGAAAACGGCCAGTTTCTGCCCAGAAACACCCACTTCCTGTCAATCACACTCCGATCACTTCAACGATGAAAATTCTTCGGTCGGACGTGAATAAATCTACTAAGTTTTGTTCTAAAATACTTACCGCATGCCCACTGCGTACCATGCGCATGCGCATTTTTGCCTTAATCGCTCCGTTGCGAAAATCGGCAACGAGCGAACAACTCGGAATGACCCCCATGGTGGTGATGCTGCACACATTACCATGAAAATAGCATTGCACTATGACATAGTTTACTTACTGCACTACCAGAGAGTGAAGAGGAGGCCCTCACAGAGACTGCACACCTCCTATCTTAAACCACCCCTGCATACATCCAAGAATATAGAAGATAGCAGTGCATATCTGTTAAATTAAGCTACTGTCAAACCGTTATAGAAAGAATGTATCAAATGCATCCAATGTGAAACATATTTTAAACATGGGAAGAAGTACAGGTTGAGTATCCCTTATCCAAAATGCTTGGGACCAGAGGTATTTTGAATATATCGGATTTTTCCGTATTTTGGAATAATTGCATACCATAATGAGATATCATGGTGATGGGACCTAAATCTAAGCACAGAATGCATTTATGTTACATATACACCTTATACACACAGCCAGAAGGTAATTTTAGCCAATATTTTTTGTAAGTTTGTGCATTGAACAAAGTGTGTGTACATTTGCACAATTTATTTATGTTTCATATACACCTTATATACACAGCCTGAAGGTCATTTAATACAATATTTTTAATAACTGTGTGTATTAAACAAAGTTTGTGTACATTGAGCCATCAGAAAACAAAGGTTTCACTATCTCAGTCTCACGCAAAAAAGTCCGTATTTCGGAATATTCCGTATTTCGGAATATTTGGATATGGGATACTCAACCTGTATTAATATACCTAAAGCAATTCTGACTTTAATCTGAAAAGTACTCAAATGTTAACTGTATAGTGAATAAAATGGAATGCAGTTATGTGACCAGCACCCGGGAGACTGCCGGTCACAACATCAACGCCGGGATCCCGAAGCCTGAATAGGCCGACGGTATGCACAACACCCATAGAGCGGGAATAGAACCTGTGGCGAGCGCAGCGAGTCACCGAGCCCGCAAGGAGCTTCGTTGCATTCCCACCCGCCGGCCATCTAACAGCTAGGATCCCAGCGTCGGTATGGTACCGGAGGGGGAATAAAATGTATCTTTCTACAGTATATATTCGAAGCATATTACAAATGGAATTCCACAATAATTATTGTCACATGGGTACAAGTCATATGTTTTATGCATGGCAGCTCCTCGATAACTGCATATCTACTGATAAATTGCAGGGGGTCTATTATTTCATAATGCATTAATGCACAAGTTGCAGTTTAGCAATAGAGTTAAATAGAGTTATAGGAAAAACACAACAGAATGTCAGAGACAATTCTGATATAGGGAAAATACAATGCTAAGAATGATGTAGACTGTATATGATTACATCATTAAACATTGAAGGTTAATCATGCCCCCTGCACACCGGACAACCCGGCCCGAACATGTTTACAAGCCGTGTTACAGCTATTTACACTGCACCTTGTGCCCGGGTTATTCCTGGGTCGACTCCATTCATAGTGAACCCATGTGGACTTTTTTGGTGGCACACAAAAGGTGAGGCCATGAAAAGATTGTAGTGACTGCTCGCCAATGAGCTACTATTGTGTAGACTAGAGTTCATATATTATTGTGGATTTTTTTCTGTTTCAAACAGCAAATGAGAGCTTCATGCAAATGCTTAGACTGTTACAAGTTACACAGTGTTATTTCAGAAGGAGAAAGGCACAATTTATGGCTGAAAGGGCTAATACTCAACACCATTATTTGTGCAGAAGGAGAGCCTTGATGTTGACCAGTATTTATCCATATAGAAATTAACTATGCGGCAAAGGGAAGAATGTGGCCAGAGCTTCAAGGCATAGAGAAGCTTTCTGGTCAATTGTGGAGAATTTTGAGGATGAGCAGTGGATGGCACACTTTCATATGTCATATGCAGCATTTCATAATGTGCTGGAACTTCTCACCTCAGCACTTACTAACAGTCAACCAACTGCAGAAAAAACGCTTGCACTAAGAAGAAGACGACTACCGATTGCGTTGTGGTGGTATTCAACACCAGAATACTGCACAATTTCCTGCTGATTTGGGGATGGGATCTCCATGGTTTGCACTCTAGTGCATGAAGTTATGCAGACTTTACTGGAAACCCTCTACTACTTTTTCATCTCCTTATCTCAAGGTCATCACCTAGATGACATCATAAAAGGTTTCTTGCATCGTGAATATCTGCTGTGTGCTGGAACTATGGATGGGACACATATCCCAATCTGACAGATTACTTTTCTTTTTTTTATTTTACTGTTAGTTATGCTGGCTGTCCTGGATATGCACATGGACATTCGGACCTGTATCAGATTGTGGAGTAAAAACAAGAAGGCTGGCTTTTCCCTAGAGAGGAAAAAATATATTGCCAATTTTGTGATACTTTTCTCAGAAAGTTAATACATTCATGTATTACAAATAGTTTGCAATTTGTGTACAGCCCCAGTCATGGGGTTTCCTGTTATAAATGATATTATTTTTATTATTATTATCATTAGTAGTAGTAGTAGACGTATTAGTAGCAGTGCTTAAAGTGGTCGAGAGGTGGTGGAACTCACCCCTCCTCCCCCTGGCACCCATGTAATAAAGGTATTGTGGTGTGCGCCCCCAAAAAGGGGCGTGGTCACACAATAGTAATAATGCCCACAGTAGTAGCACCCCTAATACACATAATGCCCACAGCAGTAGCACCCCTTATACAATGCCCACAGTAGTAGTGCTCCCTATGCAATGTCCACTGTACTGGTAGTGCCCACAGTGGTAGTGCCCCTTATATAGAGCCCATAGTAGTGGTGTCCCTCATGCAATGCCCCCAGCAGTAGTGCCCCTTATGTCCCCAGGAGTGATGCCCCTTATGAAGTGCCCCCTTTATAATGCCCTCATTAGTAGTGCCCCCATTAGTAATGCCCTTAATGGTAATGCCCCTTTGTAGTATTGTCCCCAGTAGTAATGTCACCTGAAGTAATGTCCCCAGCCATTTAGCCCCAGTGGTAATGCCCCTGCAGTTATGACCCCAGTAGTATACCCGCCCTTTAGTTTAGCCTCCAAGTGATAATGCCCCTAGTAGTTTAGCCCTCATATAGTTTGCCCCATGTAGTTTAGCCCCCCTGTAGTTTAGCCCCCAGTGGTAATACCACCTGTAGTTTAGCCCCTGCAGTTATGCCCCCCGTAGTAATGCCCCCAGTAGATTAGCCCCTGTAGTTTAGCACCCTTGTAGTTTGCCCACAGTAGTTAGCCCCCGTTAGTAATGCCCCTAGTAGTTTAGCCCCCAAGTAGTTATGCCCCCAGTAGTTTATCCCCCCTGTAGTTTGCCCCAGCAGTAATGCCCCCAAGTAGTAATGCCCCTGTAGTTATGCCCCCTGTAGTAATGCCCCCCTGTAGTTTGCCCCCTTGTAGTTTGCCCCGAGTAGCTTGCCCCCTTGTAGTTTGCCCTCCAGTAGTTTGCCCCTAGTATGTTTGCCCCTGTAGTTTGCCCCCAGTAGTAATGCCCCTGTAGTTATGCCCCCAGTAGTAATGCCCCCCTGTAGTTTGCCCCCAGTAGTTAGCCCCCTTGTAGCTTGCCCCATGTAGCTTGCCCCCTTGTAGTTTGCACCCTTATAGCTTGCCCCCAGTAGTTTGCCCCTTGTAGCTTGCCCCCAGTAGCTTGCCCCCTTGTAGTTTACCCCCTTATAGCTTGCCCCAGTAGCTTGCCCCCTTGTAGTTTGCCCCCAGTAGAAGCACTCACACATATAAATAAAAAAAACACACCATACTCATCAAGCCCCGCTCCTGCGTCCGACCGCTGCAGTCTTCCTGGTGTCCGCTCCTCGGCACTATGAGAAAGACGTCATGACGTCTCTTCCATAGCGCACACTGACAGAGCCGGGAGCCAGAGCTCAGTAGTGAGCTCTTGCCGCCGGCTTCCGCTGTGGAGAGAGAGACGGGCGTCTGCTGGTAATACAATTTCAGCGGGCGCCCGCCATCTCCCTGCGGCGCTGGGCACACATCGGGTTAGGTGAGCCGGAGGAGGTGGAACTGCATTCTGTCTCCAAGTGAAAGTGACGGAACGCAGTTCCGCCCCGTTTAGGCTCACTTTAACCCCTGATTAGTAGTAATTATTTGCACAAATGGTGTTTGGCAGCACAGTTGGTGTAATGGTTATAATTATTGCCACTTATCAATAAGGTTTTACATTCCAGTACCTACAAGTGACCAACACTAGATGTTCAGGTTTGCAATCATATCTCTAAAATATATCTTTAAGGGAATTGTGTCCTAATCCCAAAATGTACTGTAGATTGTAAATTCCACTGGTGTAGTGACTGATTTGAATGTCCAAAATAACGAGATTTATGGTAGAACTTACCGTTGTTAAAACTCTTTCTGCGAGGTACACTGGGCTCAACAAGGATGGACAATGGGGTGTAGAGTAGGATCTTGATCCAAGGCACCAACAGGCTCAAAGCTTTGACTTCCCAGAATGCACAGCGCCGCCTCCTCTATAACCCCGCCTCCCTGCACAGGAGCTCAGTTTTTAGTTAACCAGCCCAATGCAGTAGCAGGAAAAGAGACGACAACGGTTAGTAGCCACATACCCCACACTCTCACGACAGGAGAAGTGTCAGCGGCTAATGCCATACCAACCCAAAGAAGCTAAGTGCGTCAGGGTGGGCGATGGGGATGTCCTAAAGCAGTTCTTTATTGGAGGGGACGCACTGTAGCGGGCACAAGAACCCGGCGTCCAAAGGAAGCATCCTGGGAAGCGGCAGTTTCAAAGGCATAGAACCTAATGAATGTGCTCCCGGAGGACCACGTAGCCACCTTTCACAATTGGTCAAGGGTCACACCACGTTGGGCCGCCCAAGAAGGTCCAACAGACTGAGTAGATTGGGCTGTAATGTGAACAGGAGCTGACAGACCAGCCTTCACATAAGCATGTGCAATCACCATTCTAATCCACCTGGCCAGGGTCTGCTTGTGAGCAGGCCAGCCACGTTTGTGAAATCCAAACAAAACAAAGAGAGAATCAGATTTTCGAATAGAAGTAGTTCTCTTCACATAGATACGGAGAGCCCGTACTACATCTAAAGACCGCTCTTTGGGAGACAAATCAGGAGAGACAAAGGCCGGAACCACAATCTCCTGATTAAGGTGGAACGACGACACCACCTTTGGTAAATAACTGGGACGAGTCCGAAGTACCGCCCGGTCACAGTGAAAAATCAGATACGGGGAACTACAGGAAAGGGCCCAAATCCGACACTCTTCTAGCAGAGGCAATAGCCAGCAAGAACACTACCTTAAGGGAAAGCCACTTAAGATCAGCTGAACCAAGTGGTTCAAACGGAGGCTCCTGCAATGCCTCCAAAACCACCGACAAGTCCCAAGGAGCCACAGGCGGGACATAGGGAGGTTGTATACGCAACACACCCTGAGTGAAAGTATGAACATCAGGTGAAGTCGCAATTTTTCTCTGAAACCACACCGACAAGGCAGAAATATGAACCTTGAGGGAGGCCAGACGCAGGCGTAAATCCAGGCCCTGTTGCAGAAAAGCCAAAAGTTTGGCTGTACTAAACTTGGAAGCGTCATAATTGTTAGAAGCGCACCAAACAAGTAGGAATGCCATACCCTATGGTAAATCCGGGCAGAAGCCGGTTTCCAGGCCCGCAACATAGTTTTAATGACCTCTTCAGAAAAACCCTTAGCCCTCAAGACGGAAGCTTCAAGAGCCATGCCGTCAAAGACAGCCGGGCTAGGTCCTGGTAGACACAGGGGCCCTGAACGAGGAGGTCTGGGCATTGTGGAAGTAGAATTGGACGCTCTGACGATAGGCCCTGCAGGACTGAGAACCAGTGCCGTCTGGGCCACGCTGGAGCTATGAGAAGCAAATTTCCTTTTTCTTGCTTGAACTTCCGAATTACCCTGGGCAGGAGTGACACCGGAGGGAACACGTACGGCAGCCGAAACCTCCACGGTACCGCCAGCGCATCCACGAATGCTGTTGGAGGATCCCTTGTCCTTGCTCCAAAGACCGGAACCTTGTGATTGTGTCGAGACGCCATCAGATCTACGTCTGGAAGGCCCCACTTTTCCACTAGGAGTTGAAACACTTCTGGATGGAGGCCCCACTCGCCGGCATGTGCGTCCTGTCGACAGAGAAAGTCTGCTAACCAATTCAGGACTCCCGGAATGAATATTACCGATATGGCCGGTAGATGGCGTTCTGCCCAACGTAGAATCCGTGAGACTTCCTTCATTGCCAAACGGCTTTGAGTGCCGCCTTGATGATTTATGTAAGCCACTGTGGTGGCGTTGTCCGACTGTACTTGAACAGGACGGTTCTAAATTAAATGCTGGGACAGGTTCAATGCAATGAAGACCGCCCGCAACTCTAGAATGTTGATTGAGAGGAGGGACTCCTCCTTGGTCCACCAACCCTGAAGGGAGTGTTGCTCCAGCACCGCTCCCCAACCTCTGAGACAGGCATCTGTCGTCAACAGGACCCAGTTGGATATCCAGAAGGGACAGCCCCTGCACAATCGTTGGTCCTGGAGCCACCAGTGCAGCGACAGACGGACCTCCGGAGTCAATGAGATCATGTGAGACCTTATCCGGTGAGGCAGACCGTCCCACTTGGCTAGAATTAGCCTCTGGAGGGGGCGAGAATGGAATTGAGCATACTCCACCATGTCGAATGCTGAGACCATGAGGCCCAGCACCTGCATTGCCAAATGTATCGACACTTGCGGACGAGAAAGGAAGCAACGAATCCTGTCCTGAAGCTTCAGGACTTTCTCCTGAGACAAGAACAACCTCTGGTTGTGAGTGTCCAATAGCACCATGCTCTGAGCAGGGACCAGGGAGGATTTATTCCAGTTTATGAGCCACCCGTGGGCTTGTAGAAACTGGACCGTCATATCCAGATGACGTAGGAGAAGTTCTAGGGAATTTGCCAGGATTAACAAGTCTCCAGGTATGGCAGTATCCTGACCCCTTGACGGCGGAGTACCACCGTCATCACCGCCATGACCTTGGTGAAGACTCGCAGAGCCATATTTAAACCAAAAGGTAACGCCCGAAACTGGTAATGGAGGTTGCCAATCGCAAACCTCAGGTATTGCTGATGTGACGCTGCTATAGGAATATGCAGGTAAGCATCCTGTATATCCAGGGAGGCCATGTAGTCCCCAGGTTCCAAGGCCAAAACTATAGAGCGAAGGGTTTCCATACGGAACTTGGAAACCTTCACAAACCTGTTCAATGCCTTGAGGTTGAGAATGGGCCGGGAGGACCCATTCGGTTTCGGGACTAGAGAATAGTACCACCGGCCTCTCTGTGCAAGAGGCACCTGTACTACGACTCCTGTATCCAGGAGGGTCTGTACCACCGAATGTAGAGTGTTTGCCTTGGCCTTTGTCTGGTCCAACGTGACGTCTGTCCGGCAAAATCGATGAGGGGATAGTGAGCCAGCATCTTCTTTTAAGGCACAAACTTCGTACCCGGGTTTTCCCAGGGTTTCTGACGTATATCCACTAGGTGATCAGAGTGAGGTAAGACTTGTTTAACCACCTTCTGACGCTTGAAGCTATCAGGTTTCTTAGGAGGGACGGATGGCTCGGGATCATCCGTAATCTGTAGAATTAACTTAATAGCCTCCAAAAGATCAGGAATATCCACATGTGGGGTGGTTTTCAGTATGCCGGCTGACGGGATCCCGGCGCACAGTATACCGGTGCCGGAATCCCGACAGCCGGCATACCGACACTTATTCTCCCTCGTGGGGGTCCACGACCCCCCTGGAGGGAGAATAACATAGCGTGGCGCGCATAGCATGCCACCGTGCCCGCAAGGGGCTCATTTGCGCTCGCCACACTGATGGTAAGCCGGCTCCGGTATGCTGGTCGCCGGGAGCCCGACCGCCGGCATACCATACTACACGTCCACATGTGAACTACCCTCCCCATCAGCCAGATCTGAGTCAGAACCTGTGGGGTCAGTGTAAATGTCGTCTTCGTCTGACGAGGTGTCAGTGACAGCAGTGGATTGTGAGGAGACAAGCACTCGCTTAGAGAACCCCTTGGACTTAGGCGAGCGATGGTCATACTATTTAGTAGTCAGGGACTGGTTCAACTTCTTTAATTGAGCAGATAAATCGTCCGCCCACGGCGGGTTAGCTGCAGGGACCACAATCGGTTGTACCGGCATTGGGGGTCCCATAGGGGGTGTTAGTTTATGAATTACCGTATGCAGAAGTGTGGAAGAAGCGGCCCACGGTGGGTCATTATGTGCCTCCGTTGCCACAGTTCCACTGGGGGGCAAGGAGCCCCCAGAACCAGAGCCCATAGCTGCTATATTCCCCTCATAGGGATCTGTGGCTTCATCAACACCGGCAGTGTGTTCAGCCCCAGAACCGTTACCCTCAGAAGCAAACATGATGTAACTTGCAGTATCAGGTAACACAGTACAATTGGCAGCAGCACAATACCTCCTACCCAAACCCCTGCGCAGTGTAGTCAGCACTAGCAGAGATAAAGGAGAGATATGGTAACTAAATCACAGAGAAAAATACGTATTAGAGTATATTTTTGTGAAAATCCTATATCAATATAAAACCTGACGCACCAAGCCCCCTCAGGTTATAGAATATAGGGATAGCAGGTTGAGTGAAAGACATGAAATGGACACCACTCAGCTATCAAATGCACACACAGATAGTCACAGTTTGTACAATGCAGAGGTTATTACTAACAATAATACTGCACTGGACTAGCTTATATATATATATAGCTATATAGGCAATAGATAGAACACTACACAGTAAGAACTGGATGTATATCACAGGGTAATTGTACTAGAAAACCCTGACTAATTGCACTCTTTCTTAACTAGCACTGACTAAAAAGGCAGGTAGAATACTTACGTGTCATGTGAAGTCACAGCACTGACAACCAGGCGGCTTTACACAGGAGGATTTGCCTAAGCAGTCCCAGGAACAGTGAAGCTGAGGGATAATGGCGCCCAGACTCTAACAGGGAGTGAGGGAGAGACAGATATGCAGCTCCAGGGCGGGAACATTTGCGGGAAATGGCGCCCTTGGGCTGGGGGAGGGGCTTCAGGTCTAAGCCTTATCCCCCTGCTGGCAAAACCACCAGGTACTGTGGGCTCTTTTTAAACTGGTTTAAAGAGAAAACGTGACCTGCGCCCATGCCCTGGTGATCTAGTGGGATCGCCTGTACTGCCACAGTGTCCACCGCCAGCGCGCGCGGCCCACCTCCCACTGACCGCGGCGGATCACGATAAAAACCGGGTCCCGCAAGCGGGACCGACTTACCACCTCCCAAAGCGCGGCCACGTGATCCCGGAGAGCCCCCGTCGTGTGTGCCTGACGTGAAGAAAACCGGAGCCTCCTGCTGTAGTTACCCGGCAACCAGGGCTCGGGAGTGTACAGCGCCGCTGGGGAGAGCTGGAGCTGCAGCAGTGAATGTCTTCTGACATTTACCACCGCTGCTGCCCTTGAAGTCTTCACTTTTTCTTCATAAAAAAGCTCTTCTTAGGGCTGCCCGGAGCAGCCACCCTGTTATGTGCCTGCTTACTGCAGCACCAACTACAAAACTGAGCTCCTGTGCAGGAAGGCGGGGTTATAGAGGAGGCGGCGCTGTGCATTCTGGGAACAGTCAAAGCTTTGAGCCTGTTGGTGCCTCGGATCAAGATCCTACTCTACACCCCATTGTCTATCCTTGTGGAGCCCAGTGTACACCGCAGCAGAAATACTTGTACCACCTCTGTCTTGCTTTACAGAAATTCAAAACTGTTGATGGGGGTGGTGATCCCTGTACACATTATTGGTGATGTGGGTTACCCATTGAGTGAGCACCACCAACTTAAAGTAGAATAGATACTATTCACCCATACCCTCATTTCTACCATGATGGTGGTTAAAAACGCATTTGGCCAACTGAAAGGACATTGGCACTGCTTACTTAAGAGAAAGATATAAAGCGGATGCCTCATGTAGTTGCTGCTTGCTGTATTTTACATAACGTATGTAAGATACAAAAAGAGCAGTGGAGTGGAACTTACAGGAGCCTGAATTGTCAGATACTCCACTAGAATCAGCAACCAATATGGGAAAAGGAAGTCACAGCTGTGCCAAACTCATTCGTAGCACGATCACAGCCAACCTACAGTAGAGGACATGAAGGATACTTGGCAGAAATTTCTTTAATAGCTAAGCAATAGTGATATTAAAAGGCCTGTTTTCATTGCATTTGTAAATAAACTTTTGCAGCTATAAAATGTGTACATAAATATTTCACACATAAACCAGTTATATAAAAAATTAACAAACTGCTTACTGTCAAGGTAAGCAGATGTGTAAGTGCCTAAAAAACAGGCTTGTATATTTTTAACAAAATATACAAGCCAATGATCAGCATACTGTAGCTCTATTGACTTGCTCCATCTTTGTGGCCTTCTAATTGTTGGCTGGAACTGTGTGAACTAGAAATAAACCAAATACAAAACCAGAGGCAGCTGCTGGCCCTGGGCTGCAGCACCAACCATAGACTGCAGGGGTGAGCAGGCCAGCTCAAATACACATTCATGTAATGCTGTATGTGACATATGTGCTGGCTTCCTTACCCAGAAATCAGCAACCGCCGTAGCATGCAAGGGACACAGGCACAGTGCTTAGTAGTGATGAGCGGGTTCGGATCCTCGGGATCCGAACCCACCCGAACTTCACCCTTTTTTGCACGGGTCCGAGCAAACTCGGATCCTCCCGCCTTGCTCGGTTAACCCGAGCGCGCCCGAATGTCATCATTCCGCGGTCGGATTCTCGCGAGATTCATATTCTATATAAGGAGCCGCGCGTCGCTGCCATTTTTCACTCGTGCATTGGAGATGATCGTGAGAGGACAGTTTCTATGTTCAGTGGGCTGCAAATTGTGCTGCAAATATCTGTCCTCAGTGTGCTGCAAATATCTGTGCTCAGTGTGCTACAAGTGCAAATATCTACGTTCTCTGCCTGAAAAACGCTCCATATTTGACTGTGCTCAGTGTGCTGCAAATATCTGTGCTCAGTGTGCTAATTGCTTTATTGTGGGGACTGGGGACCAGCAGTATTATATAGTAGGAGGACAGTGCAGAGTTTTGCTGACCAGTGACCAGTGACCACCAGTATTATACGTTCTCTGCCTGAAAAACGCTCCATATCTGTGCTGCATTGTAGTATATAGTAGGAGGATAGTGCAGAATTTTGCTGACCACCAGTATAACTATATATATAGCAGTACGGTACAGTAGTCCACTGCTCTACCTAACTCTGTGTCGTCAAGTATACTATCCATCCATACCTGTGGTGCATTTCAGTTTTGCACAGTTTGCTGACCACCAGTATATACTATATAGCAGTACGGTACAGAAGGCCACTGCTCTACCTACCTCTGTGTCGTCAAGTATACTATCCATCCATACCTGTGGTGCATTTCAGTTTTGCACAGTTTGCTGACCACCAGTATAACTATATATATAGCAGTACGGTACAGTAGTCCACTGCTCTACCTACCTCTGTGTCATCAAGTATACTATCCATCCATACCTGTGGTGCATTTCAGTTTTGCACAGTTTGCTGACCACCAGTATATACTATATAGCAGTACGGTACAGAAGGCCACTGCTCTACCTACCTCTGTATCGTCAAGTATACTATCCATCCAAACCTGTGGTGCATTTCAGTTTTGCACAGTTTGCTGACCACCAGTATATAATATATAGCAGTACGGTACAGAAGGCCACTGCTCTACCTACCTCTGCGTCGTCAAATATACTATCCATCCATACCTGTGGTGCATTTCAGTTTTGCACAGTTTGCTGACCACCAGTATTTAATATATAGCAGTACGGTACAGTAGGCCACTGCTCTACCTACCTCTGTGTCGTCAAGTATACTATCCATCCATACCTGTGGTGCATTTCAGTTGTGCACATTATATATAGTAGTAGGCCATTGCTATTGATATATTACTGGCATATAATTTCACACATTAAAAAATGGAGAACAAAAATGTGGAGGGTAAAATAGGGAAAGATCAAGATCCACTTCCACCTCGTGCTGAAGCTGCTGCCACTAGTCATGGCCGAGACGATGAAATGCCATCAACGTCGTCTGCCAAGGCCGATGCCCAATGTCATAGTAGAGAGCATGTAAAATCCAAAAAAATAAAGCTCAGTAAAATGACCCAAAATCTAAATCAAAATTGTCTGAGGAGAAGCGTAAACTTGCCAATGTGCCATTTACGACACGGAGTGGCAAGGAACGGCTGAGGCCCTGGCCTATGTTCAAGGCTAGTGGTTCAGCTTCACCTGAGGATGGAAGCACTCATCCTCCTGCTAGAAAACTTAAAAGAGTTAAGATGGCAAAAGCACAGCAAAGAACTGTGCATTCTTCTAAATCACAAATCCACAAGGAGAGTCCAATTGTGTCGGTTGCGATGCCTGACCTTCCCAACACTGGATGGGAAGAGGCTGCGCCTTCCACCATTTGCACGCCCCCTGCAAGTGCTGTAAGGAGCACCCGTAGTCCAGTTCCTGATAGTCAAATTGAAGATGTCACTGTTGAAGTACACCAGGATGAGGATATGGGTGTTGCTGGCGCTGGGGAGGAAATTGACAAGGAGGATTCTGATGGTGAGGTGGTTTGTTTAAGTCAGGCACCCGGAGAGACGGGTGGTGTTCATGTGACCGCCGGTCAGCTGACCGACAGTCACATGACCTCCTCCACCAGCCCGACGGGTCACTGTTCCGATGGTCGGCATGCCGACCAACAGGGACTATTTCCACTCGTGGGTGTCCACGACACCCATAGAGTGGGAATAGAACCCGTGGCGACCGCAGGTCGCCACCGAGCCCGCAGCGTGGCGAGCGCAGCGAGCCCGCAAGGGGCTTGCTGCACTCGCCCCTCCCCGCTGGGATCCCGGCGTCGGTATGCTGACCGGCGGTCAAGAGACCGCCGGTCAGCCGTACTACACCCGGAGAGACACCTGTTGTCCGTGGGACCAATATGGCCATTGACATGCCTGGTCAAAATACAAAAAAAATCACCTCTTCGGTGTGGAATTATTTCAACAGAAATGCGGACAACTGGTGTCAAGTCGTGTGTTGCCTTTGTCAAGCTGTAATAAGTAGGGGTAAGGACGTTAACCACCTAGGAACATCCTCCCTTATACGTCACCTGGACCGCATTCATCAGAAGTCAGTGACAAGTTCAAAAACTTTGGATGACAGCGGAAGCAGTCCACTGACCACTATTCCCTTCCTCTTGTAACCAAGCTCCTGCAAACCACACCACCAACTCCCTCAGTGTCAATTTCCTCCTTACACAGGAAAGCCAATAGTCCTGCAGGCCATGTCACTGTCAAGTCTGACGAGTCCTCTCCTGCCTGGGATTCCTCCGATGCATCCTTGAGTGTAACGCCTACTGCTGCTGGCGCTGCTGTTGTTGCTGCTGGGAGTCGATCGTCATCCCAGAGGGGAAGTCGGAAGACCACTTGTACTACTTCCAGTAAGCAATTGACTGTCCAACAGTCCTTTGCGCGGAAGATGAAATATCACAGCAGTCATCCTGCTGCAAAGCGGATAACTCAGGCCTTGGCAGCCTGGGTGGTGAGAAACGTGATTCCGGTATCCACCGTTAATTCACAGGGAACTAGAGACTTAATTGAGGTACTGTGTCCCCGGTACCAAATACCATCTAGGTACCATTTCTCTAGGCAGGCGATACCGAAAATGTACACAGACATCAGAAAAAGAGTCACCAGTGTCCTAAAAAATGCAGTTGTACCCAATGTCCACTTAACCACAGACATGTGGACAAGTGGAGCAGGGCAGACTCAGGACTATATGACTGTGACAGCCCACTGGGTAGATGTATTGCCTCCCGCAGCAAGAACAGCAGCGGCGGCACCAGTAGCAGCATCTCGCAAACGCCAACTCGTTCCTAGGCAGGCTACACTTTGTATCACCGCTTTCCATAAGATGCACACAGCTGACAACCTCTTACGGAAACTGAGGAACATCATCGCAGAATGGCTTACCCCAATTGGACTCTCCAGGGGATTTGTGACATCGGACAACGCCACCAATATTGTGCGTGCATTACATCTGGGCAAATTCCAGCACGTCCCATGTTTTGCACATATATTGAATTTGGTGGTGCAGAATTATTTTAAAAATGACAGGGGCGTGCAAGAGATGCTGTCGGTGTCCCGAAGAATTGCGGGCCACTTTCGGCATTCAGCCACCGCGTGCCGAAGACTGGAGCACCAGCAAACAGTCCTGAACCTGCCCTGCCATCATCTGAAGCAAGAGGTGGTAACGAGGTGGAATTCAACCCTCTATATGCTTCAGAGGATGGAGGAGCAGCAAAAGGCCATTCAAGCCTATACATCTGCCTACGATATAGGCAAAGGAGGAGGAATTCACCTGACTCAAGCGCAGTGGAGAATGATTTAAACGTTGTGCAAGGTTCAGCAACCCTTTGAACTTGCCACACGTGAAGTCAGTTCAGACACTGCCAGCCTGAGTCAGGTCATTCCCCTCATCAGGCTTTTGCAGAAGAAGCTGGAGACATTGAAGGAGGAGCTAAAACAGAGCGATTCCACTAGGCATGTGGGACTTGTGGATGGAGCCCTTAATTCGCTTAACCGGGATTCGCGGGTGGTCAATCTGTTGAAATCAGAGCACTACATTTTGGCCACCGTGCTCGATCCTAGATTTAAAACCTACGTTGTATCTCTCTTTCTGGCAGACACAAGTCTGCAGAGGTTCAAAGACCTGCTGGTGAGAAAATTGTCAAGTCAAGCGGAACGTGACCCGTCAACAGCTCCTCCTTCACATTCTCCCGCAACTGGGGCTGCGAGGAAAAGGCTAAGAATTCCGAGCCCACCTGCTGGCAGTGATGCAGGGCAGTCTGGAGCGAGTGCTGACATCTGGTCCGGACTGAAGGACCTGCCAACGATTACTAACATGTCGTCTACTGTCACTGCATATGATTCTGTCACCATTGAAAGAATGGTGGAGAATTATATGAGTGACCGCATCCAAGTGGGCACGTCAGACAGTCCGTACGTATACTGGCAGGAAAAAGAGGCAATTTGGAGGCCCTTGCACAAACTGGCTTTATTTTACCTAAGTTGCCACCCCTCCAGTGTGTACTCCAAAAGAGTGTTTAGTGCAGCCGCTCACCTTGTCAGCAATCAGCGTACGAGGTTACTTCCAGAAAATGTGGAGAAGATGATGTTCATCAAAATGAATTATAATCAATTCCTCCGTGGAGACATTCACCAGCAATTGCCTCCTGAAAATACACAGGGACCTGAGATGGTAGACGTCTTAATAATCTGTGAGGAGGGGGATGTACACAGTGAAAGGGGTGAGGAATCGGACGATGAGGAGGAAGTGGACATCTTGCCTCTGTAGAGCCAGTTTGTGCAAGGAGAGATTGATTGCTTCTTTTTTGGTGGGGGCCCAAACCAACCAGTCATTTCAGTCACAGTTGTGTGGCAGACCCTGTCGGTGAAATGATGGGTTTGTTAAAGTGTGCATGTCCTGTTTATACAACATAAGGGTGGGTGGGAGGGCCCAAGGACAATTCCATCTTGCACCTCTATTTTCTTTAATTTTTCTTTGCATCATGTGCTGTTTGGGGACTATTTTTTGAAGTGCCATCCTGTCTGACACTGCAGTGCCACTCCTAGATGGGCCAGGTGTTTGTGTCGGCCACTTGTGTCACTTAGCTTATCCATCCAGCGACCTTGGTGCACCTCTTTTTTTCTTTGCATCATGTGCTGTTTGGGGATTATTTTTTTGAAGTGCCATCCTGTCTGACACTGCAGTGCCACTCCTAGATGAGCCAGGTGTTTGTGTCGGCCACTTGGGTCACTTAGCTTAGCCATCCAGCAACCTTGGTGCACCTCTTTTTTTCTTTGCATCATGTGCTGTTTGGGGACTATTTTTTAAATCTGCCATCCTGTCTGACACTGCAGTGCCACTCCTAGATGGGCCAGGTGTTTGTGTCGACCACTTGGGTCGCTTAGCTTAGTCACACAGCTACCTCATTGCGCCTCTTTTTTTCTTTGCATCATGTGCTGTTTGGGGACTATTTTTTTGAAGTGCCATCCTGTCTGACACTGCAGTGCCACTCCTAGATGGGCCAGGTGTTTGTGTCGGCCACTTGTATCGCTTAGCTTAGTCACACAGCTACCTTGGTGCACCTCTTTTTTTCTTTGCATCATGTGCTGTTTGGGGACTATTTTTTAAATCTGCCATCCTATCTGACACTGCAGTGCCACTACTAGATGGGCCAGGTGTTTGTGTCGGCCACTTGGGTCGCTTAGCTTATCCATCCAGCGACCTTGGTGCACCTCTTTTTTTCTTTGCATCATGTGCTGTTTGGGGACTATTTTTTTGAAGTGCCATCCTGTCTGACACTGCAGTGCCACTCCTAGATGGGCCAGGTGTTTGTGTCGGCCACTTGGGTCGCTTAGCTTAGCCATCCAGAGACCTCGGTGCAAATTTTAGGACTAAAAATAATATTGTGAGGTGTGAGGTGTTCAGAATAGACTGAAAATGAGTGGAAATTATGGTTATTGAGGTTAATAATACTATGGGATCAAAATGACCCCCAAATTCTATGATTTAAGCTGTTTTTGAGGGTTTTTTGTAAAAAAACACCCGAATCCAAAACACACCCGAATCCGACAAAAAAATTTCAGGGAGGTTTTGCCAAAACGCGTCCGAATCCAAAACACGGCCGCGGAACCGAATCCAAAACCAAAACACAAAACCCGAAAAATTTCCGGTGCACATCACTAGTGCTTAGCCTGTCTATCTTCAATAAGCCCACCCCCAGACTCCGTGAAACCAGTCAGTGGAAGTCTGGGGTTGGGCTTGTTGAAGATAGACTGAGCACAGTGTACCTGTGTGCTGTGCATGCCGCTGTGGCTGCTGATCCCCAGGTAAGGAAGCCAATACATGTTACATACAAGTTTACCACTGTACAAAACACATTAGGACCAAAAACCTACAACAGCCTTTTAGCACCTCTCTTCACTCATCTGTTCTGAGGATGAACCATATTGGCTGCCTTTGGGTGTAGAATTTTTGCTTGCATACAATAGCTTGAGGAGGTTAGGAAATGGGGTTGGATAGTGCAGAGTTGCCAAAAACATTGTTGCACAAATCTTAATATTGCCACTCCATAGAGCCCACACCACTTTAATTTCTGATGTGGTAATGCATGTTGCTGTACTATTTTGTGAGAATCTTTCATTTTCTGCAACATAATGGCAATATTTTAATCATAAATGAAAAGACCACGTGAACATAGTGATGCAAGCTTGTATGTGTTTGGGGCCTCCTCCCTCCTGTGCACTAGTACTCTGACAGAGCCGGAAAGGGGCGTGGCCTAATACAGAGCGCCCCGGGCAGGAAAGGGGCGTGGCCTAATACAGGGGGCGTGGTGAGTCACGCCCCCTGTACATTGAAAGCGCCGCTGAATGCTGAATGCCGGGGCGCCGCCTTCCGGAGGGCGCTGGCGCCATCCGGAGGGCGCCGCACCGTGGCAAGATCCGCCACTGCTGCCCGCTGTGTCCCCCGTCCGCCTCCGCTGCCCGCTGCCGTCCCCGTCCTCGGCGCCTCCTGTGAAGGGAACTAGACGCTATGCGTCTAGTTTCCCTTCGTGGAGAGTAACTGCAAAAGTCCTGCTTGCCCGTGGCAAGAACCGCCACTGTACTCTGACACAGATACTGATTGATGTTTGATTTATATGAATCTCAGCTCATTCTGTGTGCTATAATGTGAATTTTAGCCCATACCGTGTGGTATAATGTGAATTTCGGCTCATACCATGTGGTACAATGTGAATTTCGGCTCATTCTGTGTGCTATGCAGGAATGGTGATTCGCCAGTCTGTATCACCAGTGCGCAGGGTTCGCTCCACTAACTGGCAACATTTTATTAGTAATGGCAACAAAAGAAAATTTTAGAAGCGAACGGGAAGGGCATTTCTAAGTGGGAGGAGCTATGATTAGGGGGAGGAGTCATAATTTTTAAACCGCCCCCCCTAAAAGTTAACTCTAGATCCGCCACTGTCCCCACAGCGCCAGATATGCCCCAGGTACAGATACATATGTCCCCATAGCGCCAGATATGACCCCAGTGAAGATATACATGTCCCCACAGTGCCAGACATGCCCCCAGTGCTGATACACATATCCCCACAGCGCCAGATATGTCCCCAGTGCAGATACATATCCCCACAGCACCAGATATGCCCCCAGTGCATATACACATTTCCCCACAGTGCCTCCCCCCCAGAAGTGCTGCTCACCGTGCTGTTGTGAGGGGAGGAGAGTGCAGCGTGCGCCTCTCCTGCCCCGGACCCTCAGTCTCTGGCGGGGGTGTCTATCTTCAATTCTGCACTGGCGCGTGAGCCATTCAAAGCTCGCGGTCCAGTAGCCAATCAGGAGCCTTAGCTGCCGGTCTGCGAGCTCTGATTGGCTCACGGGCAGGCACTGAATTTAAGATAGTCAATGCCGTCGGAGATGTCTGTGCGCGCTGGGCAGCGGTGGCCGGGAGCGGATTGAGCCGCTTACTGCCCACCGCTGCTGTAGAGAGTGAAGTCACTGTGACTCACTGTACTGCCTGGCACTCAATGCGGCTGCATAGCCCGCGTATGCGTCGGGCCAGCCCTGCATTGCACCCAGGTAGTCTGCAGAATGAGCCGGGGAACAGAGCACCTCTGAATGGAAGCTGGCAGCACCAGGACCCCACCACATGAGCCATGCAATCTGTGTAGTCCTGGAAGTTGCATCAACCGCCAAAGAAGCAAGGCAGCCAACCGCCAAAGAAACAAGGCAGCCAATCACCAGCACAACATTCTCCAGACCCTCTGTGTACCAACAGTTCAGCAACCCGCAGGTAAATATATACTGTATGCCCCAGGGAACTTTTTCGGATGGAGAGGTTGTCTGTGAATATGGTACTCCATGGACTCCATGGCCATGCACCCCACAAAACACACAGTGCTTATACTTATTAATGCAGTAGGTTGCGGCATCTACCGAGCATTATTGAACACACAAGTTGGGCAAACCCCCCCCCCCCCCAGCTGTTTTGTTTTTCCACAAATGATAAATTCCCACTGCAGACTCACAGTGCTTTTATTTATTAACACAGTGGCATGGCACCTACTGAGTGTTATAGAACATACAGTACAAGTTGTAAAAAACAAAACAGCTTTTGTTCACAAATGAAACATTCACACTGCGGACCCACAGTGCCTATATTTCTCTTACATCCTAGTGGATACTGGGGATCTGTACTTTAGTACCATGGGGTATAATTTGGGTCCACTGGAGCTCGGCACTTAAAAACGTTTAGTGTGTCTATGTGTGTGCTGGCTCCTCCCCTCTATGCCCCTCCTACCAGACTCAGTTTAGAAAAATGTGCCCAAAGAGCCGGGTGCATTTCTCTGGAGCTCCAGAGAGTTTCCTTTATTTTTTTATTTTAGTTATTTATTTTCAAGTTGTACTGGTTGGCAACCAGTCTACCTGCTTCGTGGGACTTAGAGGGGGGGCCAAACCAACCTCCTGAGGTTTAATGGTTCGTAATCCCAGCTGACAGGACACTGAGCTCCTGAGGTGCTGTTTCACACACCATACTGTGTGTGCCCACGCCAGCAGTTAGCCGCCACCCTCTAACAGATGCCGAAGATCTCAGGTGCGGTGAGTGTCAACACAGGGGTCCCGGTTAGTGGGTCCTCGGTTCGGTGGCATTTCACGCGGCGGTCACGTGCCACGAGCTGCGGTGTCCAGCGCGGACTACACTGGCTCATCAGGCTTTATGCTCCACAGGTGCTCACCAGTGCCGTAACTAGGCATTTTAGCACTGTGTGCAAGAAACGGCATTGGCGCCCCCCCCCCCCCACATACAAGACAGGGGCAGTGTGAAGTGAAAATTATATAGGGGCATGGCTTCATGGGGAAGATGCGTGGCCACAAAATAATAGCAATTCATACTATGGTGCACAGTAGTCTCCATTATTCAAATTACACTGCACAGTAGTGCCACTATACCAGGTAGAGCCCCTTTTATACATTACAGCAGACAGTCCCCCTTTTTACACATTACAGCAGACAGTCCCCCTTTTTACACATTACGGCAGACAGCGTCCCCTTTTTACACATTACGGCAGACAGCGTCCCCTTTTTTACACATTACGGCAGACAGCGTCCCCTTTCTACATATGACGGCAGACAGCATCCCCTTTTTACACATTGCAGCAGACAGCGTCCCCCTTTTTACACAGTACGGCAGACAGCGTCCCCTTTTTACACAGTACGGCAGACAGCGTCCCCCTTTTTACACATTACGGCAGACAGCGTCCCCCTTTTTTACACATTACGGCAGACAGCGTCCCCTTTTCACACATTACGGCAGACAGCGTCCCCTTTTTACACATTACGGCAGACAGCGTCCCCGTTTTTGCACAGTACGGCAGACAGCGTCCCCCTTTTTACACATTACGGCAGACAGCGTCCCCCTTTTTACACATTACGGCAGACAGCGTCCCCTTTTTACACATTACAGCAGACAACATCCCCATTTTTACACATTGCGGCAACCAGTCGCCTTTTTTACACATTACGGCAGACGGTGTCTCCCTTTATACACATTGCGGCAGCCAGCGTCCCCCTTTTTATACATTGCGGCAGCCAGTCCCCCTTTTTACACATTGCGGCAGCCAGTCCCCTTTTTTACACATTACGGCAGACGGTGTCAGAGAGAGAGAGAGAGAGAGAGATGCTTACCATCTCCCCGCTGACAGTCAGGCTCCTCGTGCTGGCAGCTCCCTCGGTGCAGGCATCGGACAAGGAGGAGGAGGGAGGGGGACTGGAGCCTCAGCAGCGCTATGTAATTGGTTGTAAGCGCCGCTGCAGCAGCCCCCTCTCCTTCCGTATAGGCTGCCCGGCGCCGCTGTGAATGCTGGGATGGAGGAACCGCATCCCAGCATTCACAGCAGCGCCGGGCAGCCTATACGGAAGGAGAGGGGGCTGCTGCAGCGGCGCTTACAACCAATTACATAGCGCTGCTGCAGCTCCAGTCCCCCTCCCTCCTCCTCCTCCACTGCCCGGCGTGGCTGCTGCTCTCTCCTCTCCAGCGCGGCGCATGGCACACAGCCGAGGCGGCATGTAATGAGTCAGTTTGACTCATTACATGCCGCTGGCCGTTGCGCCCTCAGGGCAACTGCGCTGTGTGCCAGGCACACCTGGCACACACGTAGTTACGGCCCTGGTGCTCACTGTCAGTAGGCTTTGTGTGTACTGTATATCTTACTTCAGCCAGTATAAACAATTTAGTGGAACCTATAGCCATTACAGGGGCGAGGCTTCCTGGAGAGCGGGACCAGAGGCGGGAAGGTGCAATTTCCTGCTACTGCAGATCATCAAGCTGCTCCTCCACGGACCCACGCTCTGTACTGGTACCAGGGGGTCGTAGCAGGGGGGAAGCACATCAGCGGTTGCGCTGCTGCACATATATAAGGTGATACACATGTTTTCACACACTGCGCTGCTGTGTTTTGTGTGCTGGTCTCCATTTCTCTGTGTCACTCCAGGGACTCTCTAGGGTCTGTGTGGAGGTGTTTTTCAGTGGGTTTGCGCTGCATTACAGTTGTGTACAATATGTCTGTTGACATGGTTATGTGTACTGCTTGTAACTCTACCCCTTCTTCTGCGGGGTCCCTCATGTCTAAATAGTACTCCTTATCTCCACAGGGACACAGTTCACAGGCACCTGACTGGCTAGATACTTTTAAGAGCATGATTAACAATGTGAATTCAGAATTAGCTGCAGCTAAGAAGGAGAGACAGGTGTTAAAACAGTCTATTGATTGTATGGCTAAAGCAACAGATACCAGAAAGGCTTCTCAGCCCCCTATGTTGGTTTCACATAAACGCTCTCTGCCACGGGTGCTCCAGTCTGATTCTGACCAGCCTGATGTGGATGATGATGATATGGATGAGGACAGCTCTCTGTCCCCCGGGGTGGAGTCCCTCATTTATGCTGTAAGAGAGGTTCTTCACATACCCGATAAGGAAGCAGAACCAGATGAGGAGTTGTACTTTAATGTTAGACCCAAGACCTAAGCCACGTTTCCTGTGTCTAAGGAATTAAAGTCCCTGGCCAGGGAGGCATGGGTGAACCCTGACAAGAAATTCAAAACTCCTGAGAGGTTTTTATCTACTTTTCCCCTCTCAGCTGAGGACAGGAAGGTATGGGAAAACCCCCATCAGTCGATACGTCTGTGTCCAGACTGTCTAAGAAATTGGTACTGCCGGTGCCAGGGGCTATATCCCTAAAAGACCATGCTGACCGTAAAATTGAGACCACTCTTAAGGCAATATATACGGCAGCAGGCGTAGCACAGCACCCCACAATAGTTTGTGGTTGGATTTCCAGGGCAGTAGTCAAGTGGTCTGATAATATTATTAATGGATTAGACACTCTGCCCCAGGATGAGGTCATTACTCTGCTGCAACACATACAGGATGCTGCAAATTTTATGAGCGAAGCTATAAAGGAATGTTTAAGATAAATGACCGCATACTGCTATGGCAGTTTTGGCACGCAGAGCTCTGTGGTTACGTCAATGGTCAGCGAACGCAGATTCCAAAAAGGGTGTAGAAAATATTCCCTTTACAGGTGATGCCTTGTTTGGGGATGAGTTGAATAAATGGATCTCCCAGGTAATGGTGGGTCTACCTATCTGCCGTCGGCTGCACCACCTGCTCAACGTTCTTACACAGGACCCTCCTTGCAGTCCTTTCGTGTGGCAAGGTTCAGAGGCAGGGGCCGAGGGGTCTCCACCTCTCCCAGAGGATCTCGTGGCAAGTCCCATAAACCTGCAACTGCTGCGTCCCTGGGCCAGACCACCGGATCCCCTGCCACTAAGCCTTCCACGTGATGGTTGGCCCCAGCACGTGTGGGTGAAGTGCTGATGGGATCCTTGGGTGAAGGACCTCATTTCCTAGGGATACCAGCTGGAATTTCAGGCACTTCCTCCTCACAGATTTTTCATATTGGGCTTACCAGTTTTGGCCGCAGCAAAAATTACCTTGCAAGAGGCTATTCAAAAACTTTTGTGGACAGGGGTGGTGGTTCCAGTACCTCCTCCGTTACACAATAGGGGTTTTTACTCCAGCCTTTTTGGCGTTCCAAAACCAGACGGTTCGGTGTGACCCATCTTGAACCTGAAGTCTCTAAACCCATATCTGCGGGTGTTCAAATTCAGGATGGAATCCCTGCGGGCTATGGTGTCCGGTCTGACGGAGGAGGAATTCCTGGTATCTCTAGTAGTCAAGGATGCTTACCTACACATTCCCATGTGTCTCCCTCATCAGGCTTACCTCAGGTTCACCATCCTGGATGACCATTTCCAGTTTCAGGCCTTACCCTTTGGCCTATCCGAGGGTCTTCACCAAAATCATGGCAGAGATGATACTGCAACTGCGCATGATGGGAGTCAACATAGTCCCCTACTTGGATGATCTCCTGATAAAGGTTATGTCCAGGGAGCGTCTACTGCACAACATCGATCTGACAACTTGCCTACTTACGGATCATGGGTGGATCCTAAATTTTTAGAAATCTTCAGTTCCTGGGAATGATACTGGATACAATGGCCCTCATTCTGAGTTGATCGCTCGCTAGCTGCTTTTAGCAGCAGTGCAAACGCTAAGCCACCACCCTCTGGGACTGTATCTTAGCTTAGCAGAAGTGAGAACGAAAGGTTAGCAGAATAGTGCTGACATTTTTTCAAGCAGTTTCAGAGTAGCTGCATACCTACTCCTTCCTTGCGATCACTTCAGACTGTTTAGTTCCTGTTTTGATGTCACAAACATGCCCTGCGTTCGGCCAGCCACTCCCCCGTTTCCCCAGGCACGCCTGCGTTTTTACCTGACACGCCTGCATTTTTTAGCACACTCCCGGAAAACGGCCAGTTACCACCCAGAAACACTCACTTCCTGTCAATCATTCACCGATTAGCAGTGCGACTGAAAAGCGTCGCTAGACCTTGTGTGAAAGTACGTCGCGCGTGCGTACTGCGACCCGTACGCATGCGCAGAAATGCAGATTTTTAGCCTGATCGCTGTGCTGCGAACAACGGCAGCTAGTGATCAACTCGGAATGACCCCCATTATCTTAAAAGGTGTTTCTTCCGATAGACAAGGCCTTGGCTATCCAGGCTATGGTCCGCTCAGTGCTCCGTCCTCGCAAGGTATCCATACATCTTTGCATCCGCTTGCTGGGCAGGATTGTAGCTGCTTATTAGGCAATCCAATACGGCAGATTTCATGTCCGGCCATTTCAGCTGTATCTGCTGGACAAATGGTCGGGGTCTCACCTTCACATGCATCAGGAATTGACCTTATCTCCGAAAGCCCGGATTTCTCTATTATGGTGGCTACAAGTTCCTCACCTGGTAGAAGGCAGGAATTTTAATATCCACTCATGGATTCTACTGGCAACGGATGCCAGCTTCCGGGGTTGGGGGACTCTGACCCAAGGGGCCCAGTTAAAGGGGATATGGTCAATTCACGAATCTGCTCTGCCGATAAACATCCTGGAACTCAGGGCAATGTGCAATGCTCTTCTGAAAGATCAGGCGATCCAGGTTCAATCAGACAATGCCACAGTGGTGGCGTACATAACCCGACAAAGGGGGACAAGAAGCAGAGTGGCGATGCGAGAAGTGTCAAAAATAATCTTCTGGACGGAGGCCAATGCAAAGGCCATCTCAGCCATATTCATTCCAGGAGTGGACAACTGGGAAGCAGACTTCCTCAGCAGACACGACCTCCATCCGGGGGAATGGAGCCTACATCTCCAGGTGTTTCAACAGTTAATTAACCGGTGGGGCTATCCGCAGATAGATCTGATGGCTTCTCGTCTCAACAAGAAGCTATGCCATTACTGTTCCAGAATGAGGGATCCGCAGGCTGTTGCAGTGGACGCACTGACGACACCATAGACGTACCAGTTTGTGTACCTGTTCCCTCCTCTACCGCTAATCCCAAGGGTTCTAAAAAGACTAACAAGGGAAAGGATTTAAGCAATTCTATTTGCCCCAGATTGGCTTCGACGGGCGTGGTACTCGGACCTCCTAACCATAGCTCTGGAGGATCCCTGGCCTCTGCCGCTTCAAAAGGATCTTCAACAAGGTCCGTTCATATATACAGACTTACCATGGCTACGTTTGGTGACTTGGAAGTTGAGAGGGAGATTCTAGCAAGAAAATGTCTTCCCTCCAGGGTTATTTCCATTATGGTCCAGGCCAGGTAGATCGTTACGGCTAAACATTATCATTGTATCTGGAATAAGTATGTTTCCTGGTGTGAAAGTAGACAGGTTTCTCCCGTGGAAATTAGAATTGGTAGTTTTCTACTTTTCCTGCAAGCGGGAGTGGATATGGGAATACGTTTAGGCTTCATCAAAGTGCAGATTTATGCGCTCTCTATTTTCTTCCAAGAAACAACTTGCCATGTTGCCAGAAGTACAAACTTTCCTAAGAGGAGTTCTTCATATGTAACCGCCCTTTGTACCTCCCATGGCTCTGTGGGATCTCTATGTGGTTCTGTCCTTTCTTCAATCAGAATGGTTTGAACCCTTACATAGGGTGGAGTTTAAATTTCTTGCCTGGAAGACGGGGATGTTATTAGCTTTGTCATCTGCCAGACGTGGCTCTGAATTGGGACCTTATCATGTAAGAGCCCTTATTTGATCTTTCATGAAGACAGGGCGGAACTCAGGACCCAACCTCAGTTTTTGCCAAAAGTGGTGTCAGCTTTTCATGTGAATCAATCCATTGTGGTTCCAGTGTTGTCTGACGCTTCCGTTGGTCCAGAGTCCTTGGATGTGGTGAGGGTTCCGAAGGTTTGTGTCAAACGGACTGCTCGTCATCGGAAATCTGATTCGCTGTTTGTCCTTTATGATGCCACCAAGATTGGTCGTCCGGCTTCTAAGCAATCAATTGCTCGTTGGCTCAGGTTCAACAAGACTATACTTCGGCGGCTCTGCCTTTACCGATGTCTATTCAGGCCCACTCGACGAGATCTGTGGGCTCTTCCTGGGCAGCTGCCCGGGGTGTCTCGGCCTTACAGTTGTGCCGAGCTGCTACTTGGTCTGGTTCGAACACTTTTGTTCATCACATTGGCCAAGGATGACCTTCAGTTTGCTCAGGCGGTGTTACAGGGGTCTCAGCACTCTCCCATCCATTTGGGAGATTTGGCACTTCCCCATGGTACTAAAGTACAGTTCCCCAGTATCCACTAGGATGTAAGTGAAAATAGGAATTTAATACCTACCGGTAATTCCTTTTCTCGTAGTCTGTAGTGAATACTGGGCGACCGCCTCAGTCCTTTGATTCCTGCTTACCTGAGTAAGTGCTTGGTTGGCCCGCCATTGCAGTCCCCTTATGTTGTTGGGATAGCTTTGATATCCTGATTAGGTTAGTGTTGCTATCCTATGTTCTGGTTAGCCCAGTCCTTTTCAGCTATGGTTGTGTGTTGGCTTAGTGCCTCACCGCTGTTGTACCTGTTTTCTTCTCTCGTGGTATGTCCATCTCCTCGGGCACAGTTTCCTAAACTGAGGCTGGTAGGAGGGGCAGAGAGGGGAGGAGCCAGCACACACATACGCACACTAAAGGTTTGAAAGTGCCATGCTTCAGTGGACCCGATCTATACCCCATGGTACTAAAGTACAGTTCCCCAGTATCCACTATGGACTACGAGAAAAGGAATTACTGGTAGATATTAAATTCCTATTTCTTAACGCAGTAGCATGGCACCTACAGGTGGGGTCGCTAGGGCAGCTCATGCCAGAAAGTACCAATGTCTGGTACTTTGCGCATGCGCACGACCCATTCTACGCATGCTCAAATGGGTCCTGCAGCATCGCAAGCAACCTGGCATCAGACTGTCAATGGCAATGTTTAGGGGGCCGGCAGGGGATGGTGATGCCTCCATTTGTGAAAATAGAGGCATGTGATTGCCCTTTAGGGTTGGGAAAGAGTCTGGAATCTCCGTCCTTGTAAGAAGATTTCATTGCCTCTGCGATGGGTGGCCTGCATGGTATCATGGGTGCTTTAAGCCACCCAATGGGGGGTGCCTGATTTGATGCTGCATCCTATGACACAGCTCGGATCACTACTGTAGCAGGAGGCGTCTACTTATAATAGATGCCTCCTGCTACATCACCATACAGCGAACGCATCTGAATAACCCCCACTTAGCTTTATTGAACACATAAGTTGTATAAACACCTTCACCAAAAACCTTTGCTGCGACCAGTGTGCACTCAGCACCAGTAAATGGTTAATGCTGCTCTGCATTAGGAGCTCTGGGCTGCAATGTCGGCAGTGTCAAGACACACCAGTGGGTTTTACACCAAGGGTTAATGCTGCCCTATATGGAGCGCTGGACTGCAGCTGCACTGCAGACAGTAAAATGAAAAACACAGTGACACACTTAGGGTTACAGGCAGTACAAATGGGACACACATACCACTTATGGCCCCCATACGATTTCCCTTGAAGCTCACCTTGAGATAAATCGCATCGAACATGCATTTTTTGTGCATTCGATGCACATACAATCCTGCAATTTATCGCATGCCCCTTATGACCAGAAATCGGGTGGTATCGGATGATCGAATGCGAGCGCATCGCATGCTGACCAAAGCACACCAGATTTATCTGCAAGATTTCTAAAAATTTAAATAGAGGGCTGGCCTATCTGGGGGATATATAAACAAGCAGCCATTTACTCTGTGCACTTCTGTTTGCTCTGTGACTAAAGAAGTTTGGTTTATACCTGTTGCTCGTTCCACATTGCTAGCTACCGTGCACTGATTTGTTCTGCTTGCATTACAAAGTGTTTCTATTTCTATACTGCTGTGTGTGTAGAGATGGATTCTGCTCGTTATCAGGCTCTCATGTGCTACTCTGCACTGAAGATGAGGGGAGACAGGGAGAGGGCCCAGGAAAGGCGGAGGGAGAGATCTTGCTGGACCAAGGAGTGGCTGCTTAAGTGGCCTACTCGTTCCTACATGCCCCTCCTGGATGAGATTAGGGAGAACAACCCGAATGACTACCGCAACTTCCTGCACATGAATGATGATACCTTCCAGGAGTTGCTACGTCTGGTGACCCCCCTCATACAGAAGCGGGATACCAAATGGTGGGTTCCTATCCCTGCTGAGGAGAGGCTCGTTGCTACCCTGCGGTTCCTTGCTACTGGACAGTCGTTTGAGGACCCATATCTCTGCACAGGCTTTGGGACACATCATACCTGAAACCTGCAAGGCTATTATCAAAGTGCTTCAGTACAAGTACTGTAAGGTAAGAAAATGACACCACACATTGCTTGTCGTGTAACAAAATGTTTTAGTTTGCAAACTGAATTTGGTAGAAAAAATATATATGTGCTTTTTATTTTAAGACATAATTTTATTAAATATGTGTCCAGCATGGCTAAATATTAGCAAACAGTATACATTTTCATAATGCAGCACATGTGCATCATTACATTTATGTAATTAAATAAAAAAAGCAATATATAGTGACAAATGTGGTCCATTATGATACTACGCCATTGAGTGGCACCGCAGCCAGGGGCACAATGCACACATGCAACATGGGGTAGGAAGATGGGTCCCCGGTACCATCAACCTGCACCAAGTTGCATGTGTGCATTGTGCCCCTGGTAGCGATGCCACTCAATGCCGTAGTATCACAATGCACCACATCTGTTGCTATATATAGCAAGGGCAGCATTACATTTGTGGAACATAAAAAAAATTCCATATATATATATATATATATATATATATATATATATATCAAAATCTAAATATTTTTCTAAATATGCAGCCAACATGGCTGAACTTTTTCAAACAGTATCTTTATGGTACCTTCTTAGCGGACACTGTGGCCTGGGTCTGGAAAAATAATGCAAATTTTGTGACCCAAAAAAAAAATTGTGTAGATACAGTATATATCAAAACATAAGTATTTTTATAAATATGCAGCCAACATGGCAGAACTTTTTCAAACGCTAGAACTTTATATTAATGTTTCTTCTAATTTTAAATATAAATATGGTGCAGTACAGTGTTTTTTGAGTGGCAGCGCTTTCAGGGGCACAATGCACACATGCAGGTAGGCCCGGCTTCAGGTTCCCCGGCACCATCATCCTGACCCAAGCTGCATGTGTGCTTTGTTCACCTGAAAGCGGCGCCACTCAAAAAACACTGTATATCATAGTGCACCAGATCTATCGCAGTATATACCAGGGCAGCAGGAATTTTGTATATACTAACAGATGTGGTGCATTCTGATACTGCAGTGTTGAGTGTCACTGGTGCCAGGGGCGCAATGCACACATGCAGCTAGGGACAAGAAGATGGGTCCCTGGTACCATCAACCTGTACCTAGCAGCATGTTGCATTGTCCACCTGAAAGCGTTGACACTCACCGTAGTATCAGAATGCACCACATCTGTTGGTATGTATAACAAAGGCAGCAGTAAATGAGAATCACCCTACATTTGAAAGAAACTTGTCTCCTCCTCCTCTTGTCCCCCCTGTAACATCAAGGAGGTCAAAATTGCGGAGGGGACAGTGGATGTGTGGCTGGCTTGGGAAGAGTAGCTGGGTTGAGGAGGAGATTGGATAGTGTGGGAAGGGTGGGTGGATGGGGGTGGGGGTTGACAATAATGGGAAGGTTGGCTGGTTTGATGAGGAGGGGTTTGAGTAGGATGGAAAGTGGAGAAAGGGTACTTGGATGGGGTCTGCGGTTGAGCATAATCGGAATGGTAGCTGTGATGCGGAGAAGGATGAGTACTGGAGGAAGGGTAGGTGGGTGGTGAACTGAAGGTCAATGGGAGATGAGGAGCAGGCACTTGAGGTTCTGGCCCATGAACGTTCCACTCTGGTGTTAGTTGTCCTGAGAGTGTTTGGTACAAAACCTGTGACACCAGGCGCTGGCACTCTACTTGCCGCTGTGCGGAAACCTTACGCATGATTTTGCTCACATATAACGCAAAGTCATCAATTTCATCCAGTTTCCGGAGTAGCTGTGAACGGGCCTCCAAAAGTAGCGAGTCTTCAACAAATTTGGTTTTCCGTGGCTTCCTCCTGCCACCCTGTCGCTGTGGATATATTGGTTCCTCTGGTGATGTGTTGTTGAGGTCAGGGGTACGGCTGAGGTCTTCAGGTGTCTGTAGGTTTTGTGTCTGTAGGGGAAAAAACATTTATTAAATATTCCAAAATTATTTTTTTCTTTTACAGTTCCCTACAAGCGTGGAAGAATGGCAAACTATTGCAGAGGACTTTGACAGGCGGTGGAATTTCCCAAACTGTGGTGGTGCGATAGACGGGAAACATGTGCGCATCACCAAACCCACCAACAGTCGGTCCGACTATTTCAATTATAAAGGCTACTTTAGCATTGTTCTCATGGCGGTGGTCAATGCAAACTATGAATTTATTTTTCTGGATGTTGGGAAAAATGGTCATTGCTCAGATGGTGGATCCTTGAAAAATACGCGCTTCTATGATAGGCTCACTATCAACTCCATTCATCTGCCACCTGTGGACCAAACAAAGAATGGCCTGGGATTTGTGTTTGTGGCAGATGAGGCCTTCGCACTGCACGAACACATAATGAAGCCCTACCTGCAAGGAGTCCTGAACCACGATAGGCGCATTTTTAACTGCCGCCTTTCTAGGTCCCGTTGGGTTGTTGAGAATGCATTTGGAATTCTCAGCAACCGGTTCAGGATCTTCCACAAACCCATCAACATGAGGCTGGACAAAATTGATTGTGTAGAAACAGCATGCTGTATACTACACAACATGCTCCGTAGCAAGGCCACGAGGCAAATGCCTTTGCTCCCAGCAGGACCGGATGACCCCAACCAGCCAGTAGTGACAGTGCTGATTTCCCCGGTGGGACCACCTGCAGTAAGTTTACGCGGCACTGCAAGGGTAAAAGAGGTCCGGGAAAAATATAATTCCTTCTTCAATGGGGAAGGAGCTGTGGCATGGCAGGAGGAATATATTAGGTAATTAACAATTTAAAAGCAACTTACCCCTTCGGCCTCCTCCACATCCAGACTTCCCTCCTCGGACTCTGCCATCACCACTAGGGACTCCTTAGCTGACCTTTTCTCCAGGAGGAAGTGTAGTTCTTTGTAGTACCACAGCTGCGGCATATACACCTTGTCTGCACCGGCTCCTGACCTCTTGGACTCCGCCACCTTGCGGTTCTCTTTGACAAAGACTGTCCGTAGATTGGCAATTTTCTTCCGGACCCTGGCCACCGAGGCAGCAAAGTAGATGGGCTTCGAGTACTCCATCATGTGGGTATAAGCAGCCTCCTTCTTCTGTTTGTTGCTGTAGTCTGGTGAGGACGTCAGCCACAGACACTCCTCCTCACGGTACAGGCTGATAAAGCCTGACAGAAGATCGCGGCTCTCATAGGACATCTGCAGAATGCAAAAAAAGGAAAATTAATAAACATGAAAAAAGTTCCATTATTCTGGTTAAATAAAGTTTGTTTTCTAGTTACTGGTGTGAATTATCTGAAATATATTGTGAGAATATATTGGTGTGCAGGGTGCAGCAGCATAATGGTGGGCTGTGGCTTGTAGTGGCACAGTATAATGGCGTATAGGGCGCGGCCTGGGCCTTGCAGTGGGGCAGCATTTTGGGCAGGGGGCCAGTATAATTATGTTTGCAGCAGCATAATTGTGGGCAGTGGTGGTAAAAAAGCAAAATAGTCATTGGTGGCCAGTGGCGCAGTATAATGGCGTTTAGGGCGTGGCCTGGGGCTTGCAGTGGGGCAGCATTTTGGGCAGTGGGCCAGTATAATTATGGGTGCAGCAGCATAATGGTGGGCAGTGGTGGTAAAACTGCATAATAATCATTGGTGGCCAGTGGTGTAGCCTACCTACCTTGTCTGGTGTTTGGGAGCTCAGCAGCGTGCTTGCAGCCTCCTCTCCAGTCATGTGCGTAGTGGGGGGAAGAGGAGTGGCCAGGAAGTCGGCTGCTGTCTTCACAGATCGCACATTGTAGTGTAATAAATTGAAAGTGGTAAAAAAACAGCATGCGATCGCACCGCGATTCGATAAATATTAAGTGCAGCGCATACTATCTTGAGACGCGAGATTCGACTGGCGTGCCCTCGGTTCGCTTCGCAAGGTACCTAAAATGTGCATACAATCCTTCGATTTATCTCACAGATGCTGTCGAAATCGAAGGATACTACCTAATATCTCACAAGTGTATGGGCACCATTACATCTAGCCTCCCTGAACATTAAACAGTCCTTCCAGTTTCACCATGTCGTAGCATCACTTGGTAGCGATGAGCGTCTTTTCGTGCAACTTTTTCCATAAAAATGTGTCTTATTCACAAAACAGTGTGAATAGTATGCGCTAGCAGCTATTGCTGATTAAAATGATATGTATGGCATGCTGCTTATTAATTTAATTCAGCAGAGTCTGCTTGTGCATCTTATTCACATATTGTAGCAATGTGAATAAGATGTATTTTCTGAAAAAAAAGACCCACAACGTTAATGGGACCTGTCAGCTGTTTACAGATCAAAACTAGCTTGAACAGTATTATCACTAAAAGACAATAAGTGACATGTGGGTGCCACTGCCCATCAAGCAGTATCCTCTCTCTGTGTATATGGATAGAATACCTGACACACAACAAACACTTTCGGTGGTCCGGTATGAAATTTTGCCCGAATCACAGCAGGAGGGACTTATATTGAATCCAAAACACGCAAAATCTCACGCTGGGAAGATGACGTTTTACCTCATTTTGAAATCTGAGTAAGGCGGGAAATTCCAAGCCAGTGTTTGGATTACCTCGGTTTGGTTGCCATTAGTTCAGGCAGGATTGGTTTTCTGAAAACCGAGTCCGCACATCTCTATACTAAGTTGATGTGATTTTTATCTCAATGTGATTTGTGCACATGAAAATAAACTAGAAGAGGAAATGGTTTATGGAATCACTAGCTTTCAAATAATCTACTTCGAAATTATTTAAAGGCAATAAGAGCAATCCATGCAAACTATCTATTCTGTGACTTCTATAATGTCTATATTTGATATCTTGTATATTTGTTTAATTGTTTTTGCTCCAGAAAGAGAGCATGTCATAATATTCTGTATCTAACCAACATTATAAAAAGATAAGAGTAGGGCCGATACATCTCTTTATTTCCCTTCCTTCATCATGTGCTGCTTCACTGAAATCCATTTCGTTGCATGCATTATTAGAATTGATTGTTTTAACAGAAATTTCTCCCAAGTCTATGATACACTATGGCTCCACTGCCTTCTTAACAATTACGGAGAAGCATTATCTTCCTTATCTCATTACCTATAACATCCTTACTAATCCCATTAGGGCTTCTATCTTAGTTATTATGGCAAGACATTTGTCTACTAAGAGCTGTAATGTGAAAGACTGTTAAAGTGGGCGATGAACTACCTCAAGTATTAGGCACATTGAAACATGTTTTTCATGTATTTCGTTTTACAATACTTTCGAAATACAAAAAAAAGTATGCTCTGCTGTCATTAAATTGTGGATGTGCACAGTGCCGTAACTAGACATTTTAGCGCTGTGTGCAAAAAAACAGCATCGGCGCCCCCTCCCCCCAAATATAAAACCGGGCCAATGCACGCGCCAAAATATAGAAGCGTGGCTTTATGGGGAGGGGGCGTGTCCACATAGCTCCCTTTTACACAGTACGGCAGGTAGAGTCCACTTTTACACATTAGTCAGGTATTTTACACAGTACGGCACGTAGAGTACCATTTTACACATTACAGCAGCAGAGTCCCGTTTTACACATTACAGCAGCAGAGTCCTGTTTTACACATTACAGCAGCAGAGTCCCGTTTTACACATTATAGCAGCAGAGTCACCCTTTGTTACATATTACAGCAACAAAGAGTGAGTGAGAGTGTGTGTGTGTGTGTGTGTGTGTGTGTGTGTGTCTCAAGTCACCTGCTAGGGCGATGCGGCATCCAGGACTACCAGGCACAGACACTCATTTACTGGCGCTCACAGTCCCCTCTCCAGTGCTCAGGCTGCGGCGGATGTCACAGTAGAGGCAGCAGCGGCTCCTATACGGCACCAGGCGGCTGAAGGAGCGCTCTCTCTCTCCACTTCAGAGTTGGCGGCGGCGGGTCTCCCTGGCGGCATCAATAGAGGCAGCGGCGGCTCCTATACGGGACCAGGTGGCTGAAGGAGTGCTCCCTCTCCACTTCAGAGGTGGCGGCGGAGCTCACAGCCAGAATTACCGCACAAAGGGTAACACCAAATGGCGCGCTCCCCGTCGCTTACAGAGGCAGGCAGCGGCGGACAGCGGAAATTTCACTACTCCATCACTGACCAAAACAGCCGTAGGCAGGGGTGTGCTGCCAGATGGTGCGCCTTCACTGCACTTGCGCTGTGGGCAAGGCACCATCAGCACACACCTAGTTACGGCCCAGGATGTGCATGACCCCTTTGTAGTCTACGGGGCCTGGGATCACCGTCAGAGCAAAGAAAAGCAGCAGAGATGGAGTAATGTGTTACAGATACTATGGAGCATTTTTTCCTACAAAAAAAAAACTGGAGAAAAAGTAATTCATTTTTTTTTTAAATAGACCCATTATATACATAGGTATAAAGTTACTACTAAAATCACAAGAATACCCTAATGTGTTACTGTGATTTATTTAAATTACTTTTATTTTATTGTGTAATTTGAAATTAATGCATGTTTACCTAATGATGTAGAACAGTCTTACATTCAAAGCTATTGGGTCATAGTCATGTAAATAAATAATATAATGATTATTATTCTCTTTAAACTGAGCAATACAGAAGGTAAGGAGTTAAAAAACACAATGGGCTGCTGAATTTTCCCTAGCAATTTCTATTTTTAACACTGCCTCCATACGATATGATGGTATATGTGTGGTTTCTCACAAATCTATTTTTTACATTGGTCTGTTTCTCAGACAGGAACTAGGCCCAGTGGAGCCTAGGTGTGTGTGTGGGGGGGGGGGGGGGGTAATAATTACCAAGGCCGGGCTTAATGTTCGGTGATACCTTCTCTTTCTGTCACTTGTCAGCAGGAGCCTCTCTCTGTTAGTCCAGCACACACTAGGCATGGCCATCGACCATCAATGATACGACATCATCGATGGTCTATTACCGATGTCGCATACTTTTAGGCTAGGCCTAAACGAATATTTATTTATTTTTTTATTCCAAGTTGCCGGGAGACAAAGCAGAGCTCCGTCCCTGACATCCGCGAAGCCCCGCCCCCGGGCTGTGATTGGCCCGCGGACCTTTCACAGCAGCAACAGGGATGGCCATTGATGAGAGAAACCATCGATGATCTCCTAATGCATAGTTAGAGACCATTGATGGCCACTCTCAGTTTTGCCATTGATGGCAACCATCGATGGTGAACACATCGATGGCCATCCCTAGCACACACTGCTGTGTGTTAGGCTGCAGTGGGGCCATGGAGGCTGCTACTGCTCATAGTTATCACCCCCCCACAGATTTTGCCTCAGTGGAAAGGGGGTTCACTGCACATTTCTATTTAGCACATAATAGCCCTTTGTGACACCGAAAATACTTTTTCTCCCTATTTATTTCTAAGGTACAGTTGTCACACTTCCCTCAATTAGATTGTGCCCATCAAAATAGCTGTCTATGGCCCAGACTGGAAAATGTTGAAGCAAAATATAAAACTTTTATGTGACATTTACAAAGGAAAATGAAACATTTGCCAATGCACCTCTCTAATATAAGGGACATAAATAATATAATACACAGATTTTGAGATTAAACAAAGGCCTACCTCTCCAACATTTGCTCCGAATTAGCTGTCTCCAGAACTTGTGTAAATCATGTGTGTCAACCATACTTGCCTACCCTCCCGGAATGGCCGGGAGGCTCCCGAAAATCGGGAGACCCTCCCGGCCCCCGGAAGAGCAGGCAAGTCTCCCGATTTCAGGGATCACCCCCTGCCCGGCCGCCCACTTAGCGAGTAAATTGGGTGGTCTGGCCAGGTGATGACGCGATTCTTGTTGACATCATAGCCACGCCCCCTGCTGTACAATGCCGGTAATAGAGGCATTACACAGCGGGGGGGGGGGGGTGGCTTACATGAGAGAGCAGCCCAAAAGTCGGCAAGTATGGTGTCAACTGAATTTGGTTTTATATCCCTGCCCCCCAGCATGGTAAAATGGTGTCTTTCTAAAGCAGCATATAATGATGAGGATCAGAGCTGGATTAAAGGGGGGTACACACGGAGCAACATTTACTTAATTTCTAAGCAATTTGACTAGATTGCTTAGAAATTAAGATCACATCGCGCCTGTAGGGGTGCCGGCGACAGCGATGCGTGGTCCCGCGCATCGCTATCGCCAGTGCTAGATTGGCCTGCAGGCACAATCTAGCAGGACGCTCATTTCATCGCTGAGTAAAATGAGCGGTCCCGTGTCCGTACCCCCCCTTGCTCAGCACATCACGCTGTGCTGAGCAGGGGGAGAGACACATCTTCCTCCACATCTCCCGTCTGTACGGCCCTTAAGGCTCCAATAGGCCTGGGGCACTACAGATCAGGGGACCCCCATGGACTAAAATATATATATATATATATATATATATATATGCGCATATTTAATAGTCTGGCACTTCACTTCCAATAGTACATGATCCAGTGCCCACTGGATACAGATGATAGATAGATAGATAGATAGATAGATAGATAGATAGATAGATAGATAGATAGATAGATAGAACCTATACAAAGATGAGCGGAACTCACAGGTCTTCCAAGTATAGTACATCATAGGCACAGGACATCATGCATTAGATAATTTCCTCAAATCTTTCGTTAGGACAATTTACAATCAAAAACAACTTTACCTTTATAACTTCACCATGTGACAAGTTGTGTAGAGGCAAACCCTGCCGGACGCTGCACACCTTGTTTCAATACAACTTGTCACAGGATGTACTATAGTTTGAAGACCTGTGAGTGCCGCTCATCTTCGTATCAGAGATATATATATATATATATATATATATATACACTGCTCAAAAAAATAAAGGGAATACTTAAACAACACAATGTAACTCCAAGTCAATCACACATCTGTGAAATCAAACTGTCCACTTAGGAAGCAACACTGATTGACAATCAATTTCACATGCTGTTGTGCAAATGGAATAGACAACAGGTGGAAATTATAGGCAATTAGCAAGACACCCCCAATAAAGGAGTTGTTCTGCAGGTGGTGACCACAGACCACTTCTCAGCTCCTATGCTTTCTGGCTGATGTTTTGGTCACTTCTGAAAGCTGGCGGTACTTTCACTCTAGTGGTAGCATGAGACGGAGTCTACAACCCACACAAGTGGCTCAGGTAGTGCATCTCATCCAGGATGGCACATCAATGCGAGCTGTGGCAAGAAGGTTTGCAGTGTCTGTCAGCGTAGTGTCCAGAGCATGGAGGCGCTACCAGGAGACAGGCCAGTACATCAGGAGATGTGGAGGAGGCCGTAGGAGGGCAACAACCCAGCAGCAGGACCGCTACCTCCTCCTTTGTGCAAGGAGGAACAGGAGGAGCACTGCCAGAGCCCTGCAAAATGACCCCCAGCAAGCCACAAATGTGCATGTGTCTACTCAAACGATCAGAAACAGACTCCACGAGGGTGGTATGAGGGCCCGATGCCCAACACCGTGCAGGACGTTTGGCATTTGCCAGAAAACACCAAGATTGGCAAATTCGCCACTGGCGCCTTGTGCTCTTCACAGATGAAAGCAGGTTCTCACTGAGCACATATGACAGACGTGACAGAGTCTGGAGATGCCAAGGAGAATGTTCTGCTGCCTGCAACATCCTCCAGCGTGACCGGTTTGGCAGTGGGTCAGTAATGGTGTGGGGTGGCATTTTTTGGGGGGGCCGCACAGCCCTCCATGTGCTCGCCAGAGGTAGCCTGACTGCCATTAGGTACCGAGATGAGATCCTCAGACCCCTTGTGAGACCATATGCTGGTGCGGTTGGCCCTGGGTTCCTCCTAATGCAAGACAATGCTAGACCTCATGTGGCTGGAGTGTGTCAGTAGTTCCTGCAAGACGAAGGCATTGATGCTATGGACTGGCCTGCCTGTTCCCCAGACCTGAATCCAATTGAGCACATCTGGGACATCATGTCTCGCTCCATCCACCAACGCCACGTTGCACCACAGACTGTCCAGGAATTGGCGGATGCTTTAGTCCAGGTCTGGGAGGAGATCCCTCAGGAGACCATCCGCCACCTCATCAGGCGCTTGCCCAGGCGTTGTAGGGAGGTCATACAGGCACGTGGAGGCCACAAACACTACTGAGCCTCATTTTGACTTGTTTTAAGGACATTACATCAAAGTTGGATCAGCCTGTAGTGTGTTTTTCCACTTTAATTTTGAGTGTGACTCCAAATCCAGACCTCCATGGGTTAATAAATTTGATTTCCATTGATAATTTTTGTGTGATTTTGTTGTCAGCACATTCAACTATGTAAAGAACAAAGTATTTCATAAGAATATTTCATCATTCAGATCTAGGATGTGTTATTTTAGTGTTCCCTTTATTTTTTTGAGCAGTGTATATATATATATATATATATATATATATATAAATAGCGGTAATGGCGGCACTCCACAGACTTCAAGTGAGTTTAAAACAGCTCGTACTTTATTGCGCAATAAAGTTTAAGCTGTTTTAAACTTACTTGAAGTCTGTGGAGTGCCGCCATTACCGCTATTTGTATTTGGGTCTACTGAGGACTTATGGAAGGCACCGCAGCCCTTAATTGGAATTCCCCACAGTGAGTGCCGGGTTCTTTGGTATGTATATATATATATATATATATATATATATGAAGCAAATACTATTTGGTGATGTGAATACAGGTTGAGTATCCCTTATTCAAAATGCTTGTGACTGGAAGTATTTTGGGATATCGGATGTTTCCATATTTTGGAATAATCGCATACCAATGAGATATCATCTTTGATATAAGATTTATACATCTTATGCACACAGCCTGAAGGTCATTTAATACAATATTTTTATTAACTTTGTGTATTAAACAAAGTTTGTGTACATTGAGCCATCAGAAAACAAAGGTTTCACTATCTCAGTCTCACTAAAAAAATTCTGTATTTGTCCAATATTTATATATGTATATGTATATATATATATATATATATTGTGACAAATACAATTTGGTGATGTCAATTTACAGTAAGTCCGTTAGTAATGAATGTGTATTTTTGGATCTATGGTATCGGTATGAAATACCTCCAATCAAAATCCCGACGGTCGAAATCCCGACAGCAATTGACCAACGGTCAAAATCCCGACAAGGTCAAAATCCCGACATGAACAAAATACCGACATTTAAAATACTGACAAGGTCAAAATACCAACATGTAAAATGCCGACAGGTCAAAATACCGACATGCGCTTTTCATTGTTTTTGTGTGTATGGCGACATAGGTCGACATGGACACCATATATGTGTACCGCGTCCCCTCACATGGCTCGCTGCACTCGCCATGCTTCGAGCACGTGCCTCGCTGCGCTCGGCACACTATTATATTCCCCCTGCAGGTCCACTGGGATGGTAAAGTATCAACAAGTTGGTTTCAATGAAATAATCATGACAAACTCATGTCGGCATTTTGACCTGTCGGCATTTTACATGTCGGTATTTTGACATTGTCGGTATTTTGTCCATGTCGGGATTTTGACCTTGTCGGGATTTTGACCGTCGGTCAATTGCTGTCGGGATTTCGACCGTCGGGATTTTGATTGGAGGTAAATTGACTGCATCCCATATATATATATATATATATATATATATTTACACACACACATTTGGACCACACACAAACACAGAGTACTGTATATTGCAATACACAGACATACGCTCCCTCCTCCCCCTACAGTAGTTACCCACCACCCAGACACCAGTCTGGAGTCGCTGCAGAATGCTGGCAAAAGACCACAGGAGCCAGACACAGAAGGAGATGATGGTTACCGACAATGTTGGGAGCATGGCCTAATCACAGAGGTATGGCCATGCCCCCTTTAGAAATGCAACTTAAAAAAAAAAGCTCTACCTTGTAGCAGGCACCATGCGTGCCTGGCGAGTATAGGTGGCACAGGACTGGTCCAGTAGGAGGGTTTCTTGTTATGGGGCTGCTGCATTCTGTGATGTTACTTCATCCCTGTGTGTGATGGTCTCCGATGGCAGCTATAAATCGGTGCCCACTGCGCTGGGTGCTCAGCTGTGCATGGGCGGATATATGCTGAGGGGCCCTTTGCGGCTAACTTCATTAAAAAAAAAACATGCTTGCAAACGGCCTGAAGGGGACAGCAGGGACAGGGAGCCACTAAGACAAGGGGGCCCAGGGTAATGTACCGCCTTGCCCCCCCCCCCCTTAATCCAGCTCTGATGAGGATGTTCCACTGGAGTATGTATAAATTAATACATACAAAAAATGTAAGATAGCAGCAAGGAGTGGAAAAAAATAAACTAAAGTTATTTGATTCTAGGGTGGCCAATCCCAGGCCATTTTTTTCAATCCCAGGTATCAGGATTGAAAAATGGTCAATCCCGGGATATCGGTGTGCGCACGTGTAGCAGCCACACTGCGCATGCACACACAGTGAGATGCGATTGACAGGCAGAGGCAGTTGCAGGGCGGGAGGGGGCGTGTCAGCGTTTGGACAGCATTGCTGCGGGATTGGGGGCAGTGGTGGTATTCAACCGGTTCGCACAGTTCTGCAGAACCGATACCTAATGTTAGGTATGGTTCTGTGAACTCTTTGCTAATGAGTGCCACCATTGCTATATTTGTGTAGGAACGGCATTCCGGAACCAGTGACGGAGCCCTCTGTTATAGCCTGAGCTGTCACCCGCACACCCGCCTGCCAGCACAGACCGGTGACCGCAACAGGGGCGAGCATCTCGTTTGTGTACCACTGCAGCGTTCCTCCCCGCCCTGCCCTGGCCTTCTGACTCCTCCTCTCCCTAGTGTCTTAAGTCCTGACATGCGCAGTAAGCATGTCAAGATGCTGAGAGAGGGTGGGCTGGGCGTGGAGGCACTCTGCAGTGCTACACATAGACGCTCGGCCCTGTTGCGGTCTGTTCTGGTGGGTGTGCGGGCAGCTGCTCAGGCTAAGCAGGGGTGACAGAGGGCTCCACCACTGGTTCCGGAATGCCCGTTCCTATCAGGCGCCATTTTCAGGAGTGGAGCAGTCACTCCACTCACCCACCACCACCCACCACCATCATACAGCTGCATCGAAGAGTCAAGTGCAGGCCCTGTCCTGGGACAGGCCGACTGGCTGGGGGTATGTATGTACAGTTAGGTCCATAAATATTGGGACATTGACTCGATTCTCATATTTTGAGTTCTATACACCACCACAATGGATTTGAAATTAAACAAACAAGATGTGCTTTAACTGCAGACTTTTTGCTTTAATTTGAGGATATTTACATCCAAATCAGGTGAACGGTGTAGGAATTACAACGGTTTCTATATGTGCCTCACACTTTTAAGGGACCAAAAGTAATGGGACAATTGACTCAAAAACTATTTCATGGACAGGAGTGGGCTATCCCCTCATTATTTCATCATCAAGTAAGCAGGTAAAAGGTCTGGAGTACAGTAGATTCCAGGTGTGACATTTGCATTTGGAATCTGTTGCTGTCGACTCTCAATATGAGATCCAAAGAGCTGCCACTATCAGTGTAGCAAGCCATCATTAGGCTGAAAAATCAGAACAAACCCATCAGAGAGATAGCAAAAACATTAGGTGTGGCCAAATCAACTGTTTGGAACATTCTTAAAAAGAAAGAACGCACCGGAGAGCTCAGCAACACCAAAAGACCCGGAAGACTTCGGAAAACAACTGTGGTGGATGACAGAAGAATTATTTCACTGGTGAAGAAAAACCCCTTCACAACAGTTGGCCAGATGAAGAACCCTCTCCAGGAGGTAGGTGTATATGTGTCAAAGTCAACAATCAAGAGAAGACTTTGCAAGAGTGAATATAGAGGGTTCACCACAAGATGTAAACCATTGGTGAGCCACAAAAACAGTAAGTCCAGATTAGAGTTTGCCAAACATCATCTAAAAAAGCCTTTACGGTTCAGGAACATCCTATGGACACAAGACAAAGATCAACTTGTACCAGAGTGATGGGAAGAGAAGAGTATGGAGAAGGAAAGAACTGCTCATGATCCAAAACATACCACCTCATCAGTGAAGCATGGCGGTGGTAGTGTCATGGCGTGGGCATGTATGGCTGCCAATGGAACTGGTTCCCTTGTATTTATTGATAATGTGACTGCTGACAAAAGCAGCAGGATGAATTCTGAATTGTTTCGGGCAATATTACCTACTCATATTCAGTCAAATGCTTCAGAACTCATTGGACGGCAATTCACAGTGCAGATGGACAATGACCCGAAGCATACTGTGAAAGCAACCAAAGAGATTTTTAAGGCAAATAAGTGGAATGTTATGCAATGGCCAAGTCAATCACCTGACCTGAATCCGATTGAGCATGCATTTCACTTGATGAAGACAAAACTGAAGGGAAAATGCACCAAGAACAAGCAGGAACTGAAGACATTTGCAGTAGAGGCCTGGCAGAGCATCAACAGTGATGAAACCCAGCGTCTGGTGATGTCTATGCGTTCCAGACTTCAGGCTGTAATTGACTGCAAAGTATTACAAAGTGAAAGTTTGATTTAGTATTGTTTAGTTTGTCCCATTACTTTTGGTCCCTTAAAAAGTGGGAGGCACATATAGAAACCGTTGTAATTCCTACACCGTTCACCTGATTTGGATGTAAATATCCTCAAATTAAATCGGAAAGTCTGCAGTTAAAGCACATCTTGTCGCAATATTTAAGGACCTGACTGTAGTCCCTCTGGTAGTCCCACTTTTTCCCCTCTGCTTGTCTCACTTGTCCCACCCTCCTTCCTCTGCTAGTCCCACATTTCTGCCCTCTGCTAGTCCCTCTTTTCTGCCATGAATTATTAAACTACCTTCTGGTATATCTTTTGGAATACTTAAAAGGATCATTAGGACGTAGAACCTGTTGTTAATTTATTTGAATCCCACCACTGGTTGGGGGGGTGCGATCCAGACAATGCAGGTATCCTGACCATTTGTGGGTCGGGGCTGCGACAGCTGCTTGATGTCACACGCAGCCACTGCGGCAAAGAACGCGGCGGGTAGCCTCAAGATTTTGATCGCAGATGTGCGTTATTTCACACATCTACGATCAGCTCTGAATCACCCCCTCTGTTGAGACTGAAGTCATTAAACACTCTGAGAGTCCATGTCTTATTGTAGTGGCCTGTAAAAAGCACGGCAATATCCACATGTGTATTCATTACCAGACACTTAAGCAATGCATGGTACTGGATCAGTACACTGTCCCTAGAATAGAGGAAGTATTGGACTGTCTGCAGGGAAGTTGATGTGTTGGACTTAAGAAGTGGATACTATCAAACCCCTATGATTCCCAGTGACTGTAGAGAAAACAGCCTTTATATGTCCTTTAGGCTTCTTTGGATTCTTAATTATGCTTCAGGGTATAAAGAGTGCACCCGCTAATTTCCAGTAGACCATGGAGTAGACGGGTTATATGAACTACCATGAGGTATTGGTTTACCTAAATGATATCATTGTTTTTGGGTCCTCATTGGAGGAGCATAACAACCGTTTGCTCAAGGTACTGGATAGGATAATGAAGAAAGAATTATGCTTTCATTGGACAAGTGTCAATTTTGTCAGCCCTCTGCTACTTACCTGGGATATGTAGTGAGTTGGCAGGGTATATCTACTGATCACACTAAGGTAGAAGCAGTGAACAGTTGGCCCCGGCCTACAAAACTAAAGGAGTTAAGATCCTTCCTTGGTTTCTGAGGATATTATTGAGACTTTGTGCTCTATTACTCTGTGATATGTTGCCCCTCACTGAATTGACTTGCAGCTAGCAGAACCCCATCTGTCAATTTATATAGAAAGGAAGGTTATTTTAAACCATATAAGGAGTTTGAGGGCAGATGGACACCTGAGTGCAAGGAGGCTTTCCTCAAACTAAAATGAAGTCTTACTAATGCCCCTGTATTGCTGTATATGTTGATCCAACACTGTCTTGTATATTGTATATTGCATGTAGATGCATCATTTGATGGTCTAGGGGCAGTGTTGTACCAGACTCATACAGGAAAATGAAGCCATGGATGACTCAACAGTGAGAGGATATATTGCCCCCCAGTAGTAGTAGCATCCTTATACATAATGCCCCCCAGTAGTAGTAGCATCCTTATACATAATGCCCCCCAGTAGTAGTAGTGTCCTTATACATAATGCCCCCCCATTAGTAGTAGCATCCTTACACATAATCCCCCCCAGTAGTAGTAGCGTCCTTATACATAATCCCCCCCAGTAGTAGTAGCATCCTTACACATAATCCCCCCAGTAGTAGTAGCATCCTTATACATAATGCCCCCCCGTAGTAGTAGCGTCCTTATACATAATGCCCCCCCAGTAGTAGTAGCATCCTTATACATAATGCCCCCCAGTAGTAGTAGCGTCCTTATACGTAGTGCACTCCCAGTAGTAGACGCGTCCTTATACATAATACCCCCCCAGTAGTAGTAGCGTCCTTATATGTAGTGCACCCCCAGTAGTAGACGCGTCCTTATACGTAATACCCCCCAGTAGTAGTAGCGTCCTTATACGTAGTGCACCCCCAGTAGTAGAAGCGTCCTTATACGTAATTCCTCCCTAGAAGTAGTAGCGTCCTTATACGTAATGCCCCCCAATAGTAGTAGCGTCCTTATACGTAGTGCACCCCCAGTAGTAGTAGCGTCCTTATACATAATGCCCTCCCAGTAGTAGTAGCGTTCTTATACGTAATGCGCCCCCAGTAGTGGTACCGTCCTTATACATAATGCTCTGCGCACTAGTAGCATCCTTATACGTAATGCCCTCCCCCCAGTAGTAGCATTGATATACGTAATGCCCTCCCAGTAATGGTAGCGTCCTTATACATAATGCCCCCAAGTAGTAGTATCGTCCTTATACGTAATGCCCCCCAGTAGTAGTAGCGTCCTTATACGTAATGCCCCCCCCCCAGTAGCAGTAGCGTCCTTATACGTAATGACCCCCCCAGTAGTAGTAGCGTTCTTACATGTAATGCCCCCCCAGTAGTAGCGTCGTTATACGTAATGCCCCCCCAGTAGTAGCGTCCATAAAGCGCGCGCACAGACATACCTCACACACACACACACACACACACACACACACACACACACACACAATTCACACATATATACACACACATACACACCCACCATATACACACACACTTCTCTCTCACCCTCCACTTACCTAAGCCAGTCTCCCTCTGTACATGAGCAGCCTGGTCCGTGTAGCCCCGCCCCTTCTGACCCGTTTAGCCATGCCCCTTCCGTCCCGTGTAGCTCCGCCCCCTTCTGTCCCGTACTCGGCGCTGTCACACAGCACAGGTGAGGGGAGGGAGGAGGCTTTTCATGCTGCAGGTGCCTGCTGCCAGTGCCTGTCATACAGTGACAGACACAGCACTGGCAGCTGCACAAGCAGCAGGGGGGACAGGACGGCGCAGCAGGGAAGGAATGCAGAGCAGGGGGAGCGCCTCTCCGTCCCAGCGCCTCCCTGCACTGCATCCCTTCGCTGAGCGGGTAGCGCCGGGCCTGCTGTCATCAATAATATAGATGCAAATTCTTTATCTAAGTTACCCAGAACTGAGAGTGAATCAGATAGGTCAGAATGGATTAAGGTCCTGCAATCGCCATCAAAGGGCTATGCTTTACTATCCAGGGATTAGTGTTAAGGTGCATACACACTGGGCGTTTTTGCACAACGATGATCGTGAACATCGCTGGCAGGAAAATAGCTCAGTGCATACACACTGAGCTATTTTCCCTGTGCCCAGCAATGTTCACGGGGTGGTGAAGCACTTTCTACAGTAGAAGTCTGTGGAAAGTGCTTCACTCGACTGTTCAAACAGCCCGACGGATGGTGGTGGCCAGCGATGATGTAGGAGCGCTCACCAGCGCTCACGGCTTATCGCCTGCCCATACACACTGGCCGATTTTGAGCTCAATGTTGCTCAAAATGCCAAAAGTGAGCTACTTTGAGCTCAAAATCGCCCAGTGTGTATGGGCCTTAACAAGGAACAGTATGTATCAGTGCTCTTGGAGTATATGATAAAGCTCTGGTCTTTGCCTATTGCTGGCTCAACCAATTGAAATTAGGAGGATTGCCTACTGGTGTGACCCTGACATTTCCCTGGTTGTGCTAACTGTGATGTGAATTCATTGAAACATGCATCAAAGTTATTGTTGAAGGCAGGTAAAGCAGTTGATCCTAAAGAATTGGATACTGTATTGTAAATTGTTTAACCCAATGGAAAAAGAAAATTTGAACTTGTTACACAACATTCCTATAGATGAACTATTTTAAATGCATTACATGATCAACACGACCATCTTGGGGTTGAAAAAACAACAAGGCTAATAACCAACCAATTCTACTGGCCCCTGGAGGACTGAGATATTGCATATTACTATAAAACCTTCGGTAGTTGTATTTTGAGAAAAACTCTTCCCACCAGGTCTGCTTCCCTTGTCACTTTAACCAGCAGTGGTTACATGGATTTAATATGTGTTGACTATTTGTCATTAGAAACATCACCTTGGAAGGAATGTAACATTATTTTAGTAACAGATCACTTCACCCGTTATGCACAGGCCTATGTATTTATGACCAAAGGGCAGTGACTGTAACTGAGACACTATGGGGATGATTCTTTGTTCACCACAGGTTACCCACCCAATTACACTCCAACCAGGGGTGAAATTTGGAAGGAAAAGTTATTTGGGAGCTCTGTCGGTGCTGTGTGATTAATAAATTCCGGACAACCCCTTATCATTTCCATTACATTTGTGTTTAACCAGATTACTTGTCTTTTATTCAATAAATATTGGGGCCATGTGTATTTGCAACACTAACTTAAAAAAAATGAAAATAATTTCCCATTTCGACTCTATGCTTTTGTTTGAGAGTAAATTTTCAAGTCTAGAAGTTTTAATACAGCTAACATTTTCTTTCTTAATTTCAAAGATTTTTATTGCTTCCTTTTAAGTCACATATTTTGTGTTTACTTTTCGCTATCTGACAATAACCTCTACAATACATATTCTCTAGGAAATATCACAATTGGTGGAAGCAGGGCTTTCGAGAAGGGGTGGGGCCAAGAACATTCTACCTGTTCTGTCTAGCTACCCAAATATATTTTACAGAGAGCCCCTGGTATTCACAACGGGGCATGACAAAGGTCTGTTTAAAATTTGGCCACATCACCTAGTACTGGGACATAATAGATATCTTAGGTACCATAGGTAGAAGTATATAACAGAAAAACAGACCAATTACTCATATGATTCTCCTTTTATTAGGGATGAGCGGGTTCGGTTCCTCGGAATCCGAACCCGCCCGAACTTCATGTTTTTTTACACGGGGCCGAGCGACTCGGATCTTCCCGCCTTGCTCGGTTAACCCGAGCGCGCCCAAACGTCATCATCCCGCTGTCGGATTCTCGCGAGGCTCGGATTCTATCGCGAGACTCGGATTCTATATAAGGAGCCGCGCGTCGCCGCCATTTTCACACGTGCATTGAGATTCATAGGGAGAGGACGTGGCTGGCGTCCTCTCCGTTTATAGAGAAGAGAGTGAGACAGTAGAGAGAGACACAGTAGTAATTTTGGGGAGCATTAGGAGGAGTACTAGTTACTTGCTGAAGTGATAGATAGTGTGACTGTATATTATCTGACTTGTGGGGGAGACACTGACAGTGGGGAGCAGTTAGAGTCTGAGAGCAGGACTCAGGAGTACATATAACGTACAGTGCACACTTTTGCTGCCAGAGTGCCACACTGCCATTGTGACCACACTGACCACCAGTATAATAAATATTGTGATTGTCTGCTTAGGAGTACTACTTGCAAGTTGCTGATAGTGTGACCAGTGACCTGACCACCAGTCACCACCAGTTTAATATATATATATATATAATTGTATATAATATATATATAATATTGTATACCACCTACCCGTGGTTTTTTTTTTTTCTTTCTTCTTTATACATACTACTATAGTAGCTTACTGTAGCAGTCTGCGGTGCTGCTGAGCTGACTGTGTCCAGCAGGTCCGTCATCAGTCATTACATAATAAATATATATACCTGTCCGGCTGCAGTACTAGTGATATTATATATATATATATTGATTTCATCTCATTATCATCCAGTCTATATTAGCAGCAGACACAGTACGGTAGTCCACGGCTGTAGCTACCTCTGTGTCGGCAGTCGCTCGTCCATCCATAATTGTATACCACCTACCCGTGGTTTTTTTTTTCTTTCTTCTTTATACATACTACTATAGTAGCTTACTGTAGCAGTCTGCGGTGCTGCTGAGCTGACAGTGTCCAGCAGGTCTGTCATCAGTCATTACATAATAAATATATATACCTGTCCGGCTGCAGTACTAGTGATATTATATATATATATATATTAATTTCATCTCCTTATCATCCAGTCTATATTAGCAGCAGACACAGTACGGTAGTCCACGGCTGTAGCTACCTCTGTGTCGGCAGTCGCTCGTCCATCCATAATTGTATACCACCTACCCGTGGTTTTTTTTTTTCTTTCTTCTTTATACATACTACTATAGTCGCTTACTGTAGCAGTCTGCGGTGCTGCTGAGCTGACAGTGTCCAGCAGGTCCGTCATCAGTCATTACATAATAAATATATCTACCTGTCCGGCTGCAGTACTAGTGTGATATAATATATATTGATTTCATCTCATTATCATCCAGTCTATATTAGCAGCAGACACAGTACGGTAGTCCACGGCTGTAGCTACCTCTGTGTCGGCAGTCGCTCGTCCATCCATAATTGTATACCACTTACCCGTGTTTTTTTTTTTTTTCTTTCTTCTTTATACATACTACTATAGTAGCTTACTGTAGCAGTCTGTGGTGCTGCTGAGCTGACAGTGTCCAGCAGGTCCGTCATCAGTCATTACATAATAAATATATATACCTGTCCGGCTGCAGTACTAGTGATATTATATATATATATATATATATTGATTTCATCTCATTATCATCCAGTCTATATTAGCAGCAGACACAGTACGGTAGTCCACGGCTGTAGCTACCTCTGTGTCGGCAGTCGCTCGTCCATCCATAATTGTATACCACCTACCCGTGGTTTTTTTTTTCTTTCTTCTTTATACATACTACTATAGTAGCTTACTGTAGCAGTCTGCGGTGCTGCTGAGCTGACAGTGTCCAGCAGGTCCGTCATCAGTCATTACATAATAAATATATATACCTGTCCGGCTGCAGTACTAGTGTGATATTATATATATATATATATATATTGATTTCATCTCATTATCATCCAGTCTATATTAGCAGCAGACACAGTACGGTAGTCCACAGCTGTAGCTACCTCTGTGTCGGCAGTCGCTCGTCCATCCATAAGTATACTAGTATCCATCCATCTCCATTGTTTACCTGAGGTGCCTTTTAGTTGTGCCTATTAAAATATGGAGTACAAAAATGTTGAGGTTCCAAAATTAGGGAAAGATCAAGATCCACTTCCACCTCGTGCTGAAGCTGCTGCCACTAGTCATGGCCGAGACGATGAAATGCCAGCAACGTCGTCTGCCAAGGCCGATGCCCAATGTCATAGTACAGAGCATGTAAAATCCAAAACACCAAATATCAGTAAAAAAAGGACTCCAAAATCTAAAATAAAATTGTCGGAGGAGAAGCGTAAATTTGCCAATATGCCATTTACCACACGGAGTGGCAAGGAACGGCTGAGGCCCTGGCCTATGTTCATGGCTAGTGGTTCAGCTTCACATGAGGATGGAAGCACTCAGCCTCTCGCTAGAAAACTGAAAAGACTCAAGCTGGCAAAAGCACCGCAAAGAACTGTGCGTTCTTCGAAATCCCAAATTCACAAGGAGAGTCCAATTGTGTCGGTTGCGATGCCTGACCTTCCCAACACTGGACGTGAAGAGCATGCGCCTTCCACCATTTGCACGCCCCCTGCAAGTGCTGGAAGGAGCACCCGCAGTCCAGTTCCTGATAGTCAGATTGAAGATGTCAGTGTTGAAGTACACCAGGATGAGGAGGATATGGGTGTTGCTGGCGCTGGGGAGGAAATTGACAAGGAGGATTCTGATGGTGAGGTGGTTTGTTTAAGTCAGGCACCCGGGGAGACACCTGTTGTCCGTGGGAGGAATAGGGCCGTTGACATGCTTGGTGAAAATACCAAAAAAATCAGCTCTTCGGTGTGGAAGTATTTCACCAGAAATGCGGACAACATTTGTCAAGCCGTGTGTTGCCTTTGTCAAGCTGTAATAAGTAGGGGTAAGGACGTTAACCACCTCGGAACATCCTCCCTTATACGTCACCTGCAGCGCATTCATAATAAGTCAGTGACAAGTTCAAAAACTTTGGGCGACAGCGGAAGCAGTCCACTGACCAGTAAATCCCTTCCTCTTGTAACCAAGCTCACGCAAACCACCCCACCAACTCCCTCAGTGTCAATTTCCTCCTTCCCCAGGAATGCCAATAGTCCTGCATGCCATGTCACTGGCAATTCTGACGAGTCCTCTCCTGCCTGGGATTCCTCCGATGCATCCTTGCGTGTAACGCCTACTGCTGCTGGCGCTGCTGTTGTTGCTGCTGGGAGTCGATGGTCATCCCAGAGGGGAAGTCGTAAGCCCACTTTTACTACTTCCACCAAGCAATTGACTGTCCAACAGTCCTTTGCGAGGAAGATGAAATATCACAGCAGTCATCCTGTTGCAAAGCAGATAACTGAGGCCTTGACAACTATGTTGGTGTTAGACGTGCGTCCGGTATCCGCCGTTAGTTCACAGGGAACTAGACAATTTCTTGAGGCAGTGTGCCCCCGTTACCAAATACCATCTAGGTTCCACTTCTCTAGGCAGGCGATACCGAGAATGTACACGGACGTCAGAAAAAGACTCACCAGTGTCCTAAAAAATGCAGTTGTACCCAATGTCCACTTAACCACGGACATGTGGACAAGTGGAGCAGGGCAGGGTCAGGACTATATGACTGTGACAGCCCACTGGGTAGATGTATGGACTCCCGCCGCAAGAACAGCAGCGGCGGCACCAGTAGCAGCATCTCGCAAACGCCAACTCTTTCCTAGGCAGGCTACGCTTTGTATCACCGGTTTCCAGAATACGCACACAGCTGAAAACCTCTTACGGCAACTGAGGAAGATCATCACGGAATGGCTTACCCCAATTGGACTCTCCTGTGGATTTGTGACATCGGACAACACCAGCAATATTGTGTGTGCATTAAATATGGGCAAATTCCAGCACGTCCCATGTTTTGCACATACCTTGAATTTGGTGGTGCAGAATTTTTTTAAAAACGACAGGGGCGTGCAAGAGATGCTGTCGGTGGCCAGAAGAATTGCGGGACACTTTCGGCGTACAGGCACCACGTACAGAAGACTGGAGCACCACCAAAAACGCCTGAACCTGCCCTGCCATCATCTGAAGCAAGAAGTGGTAACGAGGTGGAATTCAACCCTCTATATGCTTCAGAGGTTGGAGGAGCAGCAAAAGGCCATTCAAGCCTATACAATTGAGCACGATATAGGAGGTGGAATGTACCTGTCTCAAGCGCAGTGGAGAATGATTTCAACGTTGTGCAAGGTTCTGCAACCTTTTGAACTTGCCACACGTGAAGTCAGTTCAGACACTGCCAGCCTGAGTCAGGTCATTCCCCTCATCAGGCTTTTGCAGAAGAAGCTGGAGGCATTGAAGGAGGAGCTAAAAGGGAGCGATTCCGCTAGGCATGTGGGACTTGTGGATGGAGCCCTTAATTCGCTTAACAAGGATTCACGGGTGGTCAATCTGTTGAAATCAGAGCACTACATTTTGGCCACCGTGCTCGATCCTAGATTTAAAACCTACCTTGGATCTCTCTTTCCGGCAGACACAAGTCTGCTGGGGTTCAAAGACCTGCTGGTGAGAAAATTGTCAAGTCAAGCGGAACGCGACCTGTCAACATCTCCTCCTTCACATTCTCCCGCAACTGGGGGTGCGAGGAAAAGGCTCAGAATTCCGAGCCCACCCGCTGGCGGTGATGCAGGGCAGTCTGGAGCGACTGCTGATGCTGACATCTGGTCCGGACTGAAGGACCTGACAACGATTACGGACATGTCGTCTACTGTCACTGCATATGATTCTCTCACCATTGAAAGAATGGTGGAGGATTATATGAGTGACCGCATCCAAGTAGGCACGTCAGACAGTCCGTACTTATACTGGCAGGAAAAAGAGGCAATTTGGAGGCCCTTGCACAAACTGGCTTTATTCTACCTAAGTTGCCCTCCCACAAGTGTGTACTCCGAAAGAGTGTTTAGTGCCGCCGCTCACCTTGTCAGCAATCTGCGTACGAGGTTACTTCCAGAAAATGTGGAGAAGATGATGTTCATTAAAATGAATTATAATCAATTCCTCCGTGGAGACATTGACCAGCAGCAATTGCCTCCACAAAGTACACAGGGAGCTGAGATGGTGGATTCCAGTGGGGACGAATTGATAATCTATGAGGAGCGGGATGTACACGGTGATATATCGGAGGATGATGATGAGGTGGACATCTTGCCTCTGTAGAGCCAGTATGTGCAAGGAGAGATTAATTGCTTCTTTTTCGGTGGGGGTCCAAACCAACCCGTCATTTCAGTCACAGTCGTGTGGCAGACCCTGTCACTGAAATGATGGGTTGGTTAAAGTGTGCATGTCCTGTTTATACAACATAAGGGTGGGTGGGAGGGCCCAAGGACAATTCCATCTTGCACCTCTTTTTTCTTTCATTTTTATTTGCATCATGTGCTGTTTGGGGAGTGTTTTTTGGAAGGGCCATCCTGCGTGACACTGCAGTGCCACTCCTAGATGGGCCAGGTGTTTGTGTCGGCCACTAGGGTCGCTTATCTTACTCACACAGCTACCTCATTGCGCCTCTTTTTTTCTTCTTTGTGTCATGTGCTGTTTGGGGAGTGTTTTTTGGAAGGGCCATCCTGCGTGACACTGCAGTGCCACTCCTAGATGGGCCAGGTGTTTGTGTCGGCCACTAGGGTCGCTTATCTTACTCACACAGCTACCTCATTGCGCCTCTTTTTTTCTTCTTTGCGTCATGTGCTGTTTGGGGAGTGTTTTTTGGAAGGGCCATCCTGCGTGACACTGCAGTGCCACTCCTAGATGGGCCAGGTGTTTGTGTCGGCCACTAGGGTCGCTTAGCTTACTCACACAGCTACCTCATTGCGCCTCTTTTTTTCTTCTTTGCGTCATGTGCTGTTTGGGGAGTGTTTTTTGGAAGGGCCATCCTGCGTGACACTGCAGTGCCACTCCTAGATGGGCCAGGTGTTTGTGTCGGCCACTAGGGTCGCTTAGCTTAGTCATCCAGCGACCTCGGTGCAAATTTTAGGACTAAAAATAATATTGTGAGGTGTGAGGTATTCAGAATAGACTGAAAATGAGTGGAAATTATGGTTTTTGAGGTTAATAATACTTTGGGATCAAAATGACCCCCAAATTCTATGATTTAAGCTGTTTTTTAGGGTTTTTTGAAAAAAACACCCGAATCCAAAACACACCCGAATCCGACAAAAAAAATTCGGTGAGGTTTTGCCAAAACGCGGTCGAACCCAAAACACGGCCGCGGAACCGAACCCAAAACCAAAACACAAAACCCGAAAAATTTCAAGTGCACATCCCTACCTTTTATATCTCCTTTTGTATTTACTGGTTCATCAAGGAGGACCTGATACAAAGTAAAATTAATGCTCTTCCCCTGCTAGTATGGTTATTTGTAAATAATTTTATTTTGCCATCTGTATAACCATGTAAATAACATAAATGGGGTATCCGGTTTATAGATTTACACTAAAAAATTCTACAGTCAATAGGTCAACCACTAATGGTAGATATGCCTTCGGTCAACAGGGTCAAAAGGTCAACATGGTCAAAAGGTGGACATGTAAAAGGTTGACAGGATCTAAAGGTCAACATGACAAAGGTCAACACACTTATGGTCGAAAGACATTATTTGTTTACATTTTTTCAACTTTTTTTTATACTTTACCATCCACATGGACTACGATTGGGAATAGTAATATGTGCCCGAAGCAAGGGTATGTGGTATACTAATTGGGCTTGTTTGTGGCAGAAAAGTGACAAAATACCCCAAAATATAATTCTGTATACTTTTTTGTGTCAACCATTTCTGGGTTGACCTGTTGACACTGTAGACCTTTTCTACTGTCTGCCAATTGTATGTCAACCTTTTGACCCCGTGTTAGGGTCTCCTGCTCTGTGCTGCCATGTCGTCATGGCAACCGGGAGACAAGTGCTAGCGGAGTAACCTGAGCGTAGCCGATACTCCGGTTCGGGTCTTTTGCTGTGCAGTGGTTACAGGCTCTGTGCACGGCAGGGGATCCGGTGCTGGTTTTTGTGCTCACAGTCTGTGAGGTCTGAGTGGGGCGTGGACAGCACCTGCTATATAAACCCTCTTCTCAGGTTAGGCAGATGCTGCTGAATCTTTGTTGGTTAGTCAGTTCCTGAAAGCTAGCTAGTACTGTGTAAACTTTGTATTTGTTTGTTGCTTACTGCAAATAGGCCTTGGGATTTGGTATTACACTCTGCCAATCCAGACCTAGCAGTAAGACTGGAGTCAGTCGTTTAACCTGCTGGGGTTCTTTTGCTACTCTGTGAACCTAGCAAGTTTGCGGCTGTATTCTCAGACTTGCCTGCCAAAATCCTTTCTCACTGTGCAAGGTGTTCAGGTGTCAGTTTAGTGGCAGTAAGCTGAACCAGTGCACTGCAAGTGAGGACTAGGATTGTGGAGACTCTCCTTGTGTCTATTATTCCATCTCTGACCAAGGAGTTTACTGCCACACCCGTTGGTAACCCTTTAGGGTTTTGCGGTTGCCCTTAGCAACAGCATTTCGGGTTCTCTACGTATTAAATCACTACATCTCGCTTCTTTCCATCTGAGCATTCCTAATACTAGGGAGACACCCAGTTTCTTAGCCTTTGGGCTTTTCTGTTCACTTTGTGTTTATTTTGTTACCCTATCACCTTCTGTGTATGTAATGTCATATTCCCCAGTCTGTCTGTGAGTTCATTTGTTTTGCATCCCTCACCGTTCAGACACCAGTACATTCCTGCTGGCACTGGTGTGCATAACACCCCGTCGACGTAATGCATGTCTACCATTAGGGTATACCTATTGACTGTAGACCGTAAAAGTAAAGATGTAATAATCCACACCCCATAAATGGACATACAGTACAGTATTAATGGAAAGAGCATTTTCTTTTTTCAATTTATAACCAATATATTGACAATTGGAAATCACCTTAACATACTTTTGGTAGATAATCACAATCTACCTGGATATGTAATCTGCTTTTGTATGGACCTCACACGATACAGTAAATCATTATTATGTTATACAATTAATCAGGCAAGTACTGTGTGCATAAATATCTCTAAATAAGCCACATGTAAGATAAAACGATGGCATGATTAATTATTAATTACATTTTTTTGACTAATTGAAACCATCATTGCTGTACAAACTATAAGAACATTTTCCTCATATCCACTCGGCCGATATCCTATTACCTATTAGCCCTGATGATGGCCCTTATCTGGAATTTTGTATAACCTGCCTTAGGCAGATAAAGCCAAATCCCAAATAAGGGCGGGATTCAATTATTTTCACCCCTTTCCACATCCGTTCTGCTTCTGCCCTCAGGGATGTGGTATCATTATTTCAGCTCGCTACCCCAGGAGTAGTGAGGCACCCAACCCTTTACACAGCTAAACCTGATTACTATGGGCGCAATATGTGCGATAACGGAGATCATTTTAGAAAGGAAATTTGGCGTGATATATCATTTGAATCCCACCCAATGTATCCATTTTTTTTTTCGAAAACACATAGGTCCATGGTGACATAAGCCCATTTTTTTGTGTGGCAAATTACAGCAGATAATAGGATATCCCTTTAAGTAAGCACATTTTAATGCAGATACTCTATTTACATTCAATTCATAATGATATAGTTAAAACTGCTTAAAAGGGCATTGTGCATAACATGGATGAGGTAGTAGACACGACACAAAGGCCAAAGCTGAAGTCTTGAAGAGTGGTCATTCAGATGTGATGTCTGTTTTTCTTAAATAATAGTCTGATCTTTCAAGTAAGCTGTCAGCTTGGTTTAAATTTCCCCTGCCATATTGTATCTTTTATTCTGAATCTTAAATCAGCTATTTTAATGGCAATACTGAATTTGGAGTTTTTTATTTTTTTTACTTAAAAGCATCAGTAGATATCTGTGAAGTTCTCTATAACATAGAAAGGAGGTAATTAGCTGTAGGTTCACAGCACATAATTTAGAACATGGTAAACACATTTATACTTTATTCTGATGTTGTGCTAATTCATTTACATTTCATATTGGAAACTTCTGTAGGTGTAAACAGCTATTCTGCTTTTTATAATAATTTTATTATATCTTACTTAAGGTCTAGGTACCACCCCGAGGGTGTACAGTATGTCAGCATAATGTGGCATTATAGTTTATTATATAATCATGTGAAATAATGTGTTTTTACATATCAGGGCATATGGCCTGTTGCATCTTTGTACACAGATACTGTGTGAAAATATAAAAATGTCGCAGCTATCAGGATTTGCATTGAGATGTCCACCGATGGTTTTATAAATCCAAGCGACAGTGTACAATCACGCAGCATTGGACATACATCAGTCGATTATCAGCCTTCTGAGTAACTTTATATCTACTCAGAATTGTTGAAAGTGGGGTGTGCTACTGCACAGGCTTCATACTCCTCTGGGGAAGCTTCATTGCATGTATGAAGATGGCCACTGAGGCGATTGATTACTGAACAAGTACAAAGACTATGTTAGAGTGTCACAGTAAAAGACTTCCACTTAGTTCCAGTGAGACCTGTGATTACCTGCTGTTTAAGATGCTATTCTAGCATCCGGCACTGCTACTCAGTAGCTACATACACTTATTGGCTGGCAAGACCTCAGACACCATGCTCTGCTCAGGCTGTGCTCCATCTACCAGTGTGTATAACAGTGAGTACAGCTGTACCTGTTTTACCTTTAATAAAATAACTCTGCTAAGTATCTGCGCTGTTCGTAGTTGTAAGGCAGACCTAGCCAACCTGTGGCTCTCCAGCTGTTGTGAAATTACAAGTCCCAGCATGCTTTACCAGCTAATTGGTGGTAGGGTATGTTTCACAACAACTGGAGAGCCACAGGTTGGCCAGGCCTGTTGTAATGCATGTACTGGTGTGTACAGTAACTCTACTACATCCTCAAGCCTGTACACACATATTTTCAATAGGAATTGCCGATGGAATCAAGACATTGGCACCAGTAGGCACCCAATAAGTAACTGACATTTAACACAAAATTCATACAAATATTTCATTTAATCATTATATTTCCAGAAAATGTATTGTTATAGCTGTATTTTATGTGTGTGTGTGCTATAAAAGGATTACGCAGTTTACTATAGAAATAATTAAAATACTATGTTGCTGCTCAGAAAAAAAGAAAAATTATTTTCTGATAAGAAAAGTTTTCTTTTTTTACGTATATATTTTTTGAGTTTTAACAGAAGCGGGAAAATATAATAGGGTCCGAACTTGCGGAGGTCTAGGATTTTAGCCGAGACTGCCTGTATTTTAAAATTGGCAATCATTTACAAGGCAAAACAAACTTGGTTTTGTCTTGTAACCAGTGGCAGATTTTACCTATGGGCTGCAGGAATGCAGCCACCCCTTTCCCTACTCGGTAAAATTTGCCACCCCTCTCACTGCCAATGAAGCCAGATGCAGTCTGTGACTGCAATGGCTTCACTGTGACTGGCAGTGACTTCCTATTACATGTCCTACCTGCCAATCATAGACACACAAGGCAGTCCCATTGGGAGGTGTTTCCATAGAAGCCAGGGGTTTGCGCATGTGCAATCACACCACGGCATCTGCACATATGCCAGTCCTGCCACCTACTGGATCCATTACACAAGTGCCAGGACCCAGGGCTCCATGTATTCTCTCCTTTCCGGGATATCGACAGCCCCCCTACTTAAAGTACTTAGGAGACACCACTGCTTGTAAATGATTGCCGCTTTAAAAATACAGGCAATCTCGGATGAAATCCTGGACCTCCACAAACTCGGACCCTATCACATTTCCCTGAATATGTTAATGTTGGTAGAAGAATTACAACTGCACTGAACCTCTAGTGAGAGCATTTTTTTTTTTGGTCATTGATAGACTGACTCTTTGCCCCTTAGCACTGAATACACACTGGGCCAAATGTAATAGAGTGAAAGTTTCAAAAAGGGAGAGATTTGGTAAGGTTTTGCATTTTTTTTAAAAGTGGCAATCATTTACATAGCAAGATCAACCTAATTTTGCAGTGTAAGTGATTGCCACTTCAAAAAAAAAAACTGAAAAACCTTACCAAATCTCTCACTTTCTGAAACTCTCACTCTATTACATTTGGCCCCATGTCTTTACTGCTATGATTGTGCATATAGCCTGTGACTGCCCTGTTGCTGTGGTAAACCACTTAGGGGGTAATTCCAAGTTGATCGCAGCAGGAATTTAGTTAGCAATTGGGCAAAACCATGGCCCTCATTCCGAGTTGATCGGTCGCAAGGCGAATTTAGCAGAGTTACACACGCTAAGCCGCCGCCTACTGGGAGTGAATCTTAGCTTCTTAAAATTGCGACCGATGTATTCGCAATAATGCGATTACTAACTACTTAGCAGTTTCAGAGTAGCTCCAGACTTACTCTGCCTGTGCGATCATTTCAGTGCTTGTCGTTCCTGGTTGACGTCACAAACACACCCAGCGTTCGCCCAGGCACTCCCACCGTTTCTCCGGCCACTCCTGCGTTTTTTCCGGAAACGGTAGCGTTTTCAGCCACACGCCCCTGAAACGCCGTGTTTCCGCCCAGTAACACCCATTTCCTGTCAATCACATTACGTTCGCCGGAGCGAAGAAAAAGCCGTGAGTAAAAATACTTTCTTCATAGTAAAGTTACTTGGCGCAGTCGCAGTGCGAACATTGCGCATGCGTACTAAGCGGATTTTCACTGCGATGCGATGAAAAATACCGAGCGAACAACTCGGAATGAGGGCCCATGTGCACTGCAGGGGAGGCAGATTTAACATGTGCAGAGAGAGTTAGATTTGGGTGGGGTGTGTTCAATCTGCAATCTAATTTGCAGTGTAAAAATAAAGCAGCCAGTATTTACCCTACACAGAAATAAAATAACCCACCCAAATCTAACTCTCTCTGCAAATGTTATATCTGCCACCCCTGCAGTGCACATGGTTTTGCCCAATTGCTAACTAAATTCCTGCTGCGATCAACTTGGAATTACCCCCTTACTGCTTACTATCTTGTGTCAGTGTTGCTACCACATAAAGTAAAGAGTAAAGAAAGAAGAAAAGCAAGAGTATTCAGATTGGGGCAAGCCCTCATAATAATCCCCCTATATTCTATCTTTTGTCAATGATAACTATATTCTAATGAGCACCACCTAGTAGAGAGTTAGGTTTATGCAAATATACAGTACAACCAGGGGTGCCGAGAGGTGGGGAGAGTGTACTAATTACCCGCACCCAGGTCTGATGAAGGGGCCCAGTGGGGGGCCAGGTCCCACGCCCCCTTACCTGGCAGCAGCCGCTGCAGCTCTTCTCAGTGTGCTGGGCTGCGGTGTGGCCAGGGAGGCGCAGAAAAAACACAATTTTTTTCTGCATTTTTTTTCTATGAGTGAATGGCCATGCCTCCTGTGATTACACCACGCCCCCTGTAAAGTACATGGCCCCAGTCAGGCTCTCTACTGCCCTGAGTACAAGACAGGATATGGAGTATTCTTTAATGTGAATTGTATGGTTAGTATTCCAAGGACTTACTCATGAACAGTTCTTCTCTATTAATTAAAAATAAATATTTTAATTTTCAATATAAAATTTGGTTGGATAGATAGTGTAAACATACTACTGGTATATTTCATAGGAATTAAAAAACATGATAAGAATGCAAAATTACTGTATGTAAGCTTCACAGTAGAGTACCATGCCAGGAGTGATGCAATTGTTCTATGTAGTAAACAGATGGTAAAAGCAGATACAAATATTTTTTTCATTATAACCATGTAATTTAAAAACATATTCATCTGCTGTCTAAATCTGTAAGTAAAATAATTTATATATATGAATTTATGCACAATCATTTCTATATATGAAACAACTATACTTGGCAAAAACTGTTGAGGATAGCGCTCTGCACTGTCTCCTCATTGTTGGTGTTGCTGTTGCCCCTTAGCAACAGAGACACACTGGGGGTAATTCTGAGTTGATCGCAGCAGCAAGTTTGTTAGCAATTGGGCAAAACCAAGTGCACTGCAGGGGGGCAGATATAACATTTGCAGAGAGAGTTAGATTTGGGTGGGTTATATTGTTTCTGTGCAGGGTAAATACTGGCTGCTTCATTTTTACACTGCAATTAGGATTTCAGTTTGAACACACCCCACCCAAATCTTACTCTCTCTGCACATGTTATATCTGCCTCCCCTGCAGTGGACATGGTTTTGCCCAACTGCTAACAAAGTTCCTGCTGCGATCAACTCAGAATTACCCCCTCTGTACGTGACCTGAGACCTAATGCATCACTGTGTATGAGTGGCTTTACCATGTGTCTTCCTCCCTGTCCTCCTTAAAATTACGACATTCCCGTGACTTTCTCCTGAGAGAGACTGTGCCTAGGCGTAATGGTGTCTCTATATTCCATTGTGTCACCACCGCTACATTAACCCTGTGTTTAATAGCATCCTGTGCTCTACCTGGTTAATAAACCAAACCCTGGTTAAACTATTCATAGGGGTATATTTACTAAGCTCCCGATTTTGACCGAGATGGTGCTTTTTCTTCAAAGTGTCATCTCGGGAATTTACTAAACTCAAATCACGGCAGTGATGAGGGCATTCATATTTTTGTTGAAGTCAAGGAAAAAAATTACGAATGAATACACCATCGGTCAAATACTCCTGTTATTTGCTTGAACTCGGTAATTTACTAAAATTTGTATTTCACAAACACTGCCGGCAATAGCCAAACACTGCCGTGAATAAATACAAATCGTAAAAATAAGCAGTTTTCAAATAGACCTGCTTTTTTTTACCGTGTTCTGATAGGCATGCACGGATCCATGAGATCCGTGCATGTTTATCAGTGGTAAGGGGTGGGAAAGTGTTAAATGTAAGAAAAAAAAATGCGTGGGGTCCCCCCTCCTAAGCAAAACCAGCCTCGGGCTCTTTGAGCCGGTCCTGGTTGTCAAAATATGGGGGAAAAATGACAGGGGTTCCCCCATATTTCATCAACCAGCACCGGGCTCTGCGCCTGGTCCTGGTGCAAAAAATACGGGGGACAAAAAGCGTAGGGGTCCCCCGTATTTTTTGAACCAGCACCAGGCTACACTAGCCAGGTACATAATGCCATAGCCGGGGGACACTTTTATTGTGGTCCTGGCGGCCCTGGCATTACATCCCCAACTAGTTACCCCTGGCCGGGGTACCCTGGAGGAGTGGGAACCCCTTAAATCAAGGGGTCCCCCCCCTCCAGCCACCCAAGGGCCAGGGGTGAAGCCCGAGGCTGTCCCCCCCATCCAAGGGCGGCGGATGGGGGGCTGATAGCCAAGTGTAAAGAAATCAGAATATTGTTTTTAGTAGCAGTACTACAAGTCACAGCAAGCCTCCCCCGCAAGCTGGTACTTGGAGAACCACAAGTACCAGCATGCGGTGGAAAACCGGGCCCGCTGGTACCTGTAGTACTACTACTAAAAAAAATACCCAACAAAAAACAGGACACACACACCGTGACAGTAAAAGTTTATTACATACATGCACACCTCCATACATACATACTTACCTATGTTCACACGAGGCTCGGTCCTCTTCTCCATGTATAATCCTCGGGGTACCTGTGAAAAAATTATACTCACATAATCCAGTGTATCTTCTGTTCTTTGTATAATCCACGTACTTGGCAAAAAAACAAACCGGAAACCCGACCACGCACTGAAAGGGGTCCCATGTTTACACATGGGACCCCTTTCCCCCGACTGCCAGGACCCCCCCTGACTCCTGTCAAAGAGGGTCCCTTCAGCCAATCAGGGAGCGCCACGTCGTGGCACTCTCCTGATTGGCTGTGCGCTCCTGTAGTGTCAGTGAGGCTGCACACGGCAGAGATACAATGAAGCGCCTATGCGCTCCATTGTATCCAATGGTGGGAACTTTGCGGTCAGCAGTTGACCGAAAGTAACCTCACCGCTGACCGCAAAGATCCCACCATTGGATACAATGTAGCGCATAGGCGCAACATTGTATCTCTGCCGTGTGCAGCCTCACTGACACTACAGGAGCGCACAGCCAATCAGGAGAATGCCACGACGTGGCGCTCCCTGATTGGCTGAAGGGACCCTCTTTGACAGGAGTCAGGGGGGGTCCTGGCAGTCGGGGGAAAGGGGTCCCATGTGTAAACATGGGACCCCTTTCAGTGCGTGGTCGGTTTCCGTTTTTTTGTTTTGCCAAGTACGTGGATTATACTTTGGACACAATCTACACTGGATTATGTGAGTATAACTTTTTTCACAGGTCCCCCAAGGATTCTACATGGAGAAGAGGACCGAGCCTCGTGGGAACATAGGTAAGTATGTATGTATGGAGGTATGCCTGTATGTAATAAACTTATACTTTCATGATGTGTGTGTCCTGTATTTTTTGGGGTATTTTTTTAGTAGTAGTACTACAGGTACCAGCGGGCCCGGTTTTCCACCACATGCTGGTACTTGTGGTTCTCCAAGTACCAGCTTGCGGGGGAGGCTTGCTGGGACTTGTAGTACTGCTACTAAAAACAATATTCTGTTTTTTTACACTTGGCTATCAGCCCCCCATCCGCCGCCCTTGGATGGGGGGGACAGCCTCGGGCTTCACCCCTGGCCCTTGTGGGCTGGAGGGGGGACCCCTTGATTTAAGGGGTTCCCACTCCTCCAGGGTACCCCGGCCAGGGGTGCCTAGTTCGGGGATGTAATGCCAGGGCCGCCAGGACCACAATAAAGGTGTCCCCCCAGCTGTGGCATTATGTACCTGGCTAGTGGAGCCCGGTGCTGGTTCAGAAAATACGGGGGACCCCTATGCTTTTTGTCCCCCGTATTTTTTGCACCAGGACCAGGCGCAGAGCCCGGTGCTGGTTGATGAAATATGGGGGAACCCCTGTCATTTGTTTTCCCATATTTTGACAACCAGGACCGGCTCAAAGAGCCCGAGGCTGGTTTTGCTTAGGAGGGGGGACCCCACACATTTTTATTTTTTATTTTTAACACTTAATTTTTTTTACGAAAGGTGCACAATGAAGCCCTGCACTGATCTCACAGATCCACCCGAGATTCATTGTGTTAATGTCGGCAGTGTTTTACTATTCACTCCCGTAAAACACTGCCAAAAAATACGAATGACATCGACATCGGAAAACACGAAAATGCAGAATACGACAGCATAGTAAATTAGTCGTAATAAATTCAAAAAGTTGCAATTTCACACATTCGATGTCATTCGTGTTTGAACTTTAACCTCATTCTGAAAATTACGAATTTTAGTAAATATACCCCATAGTGTGAACTGAACTTCATCAACACCATACTGTAGTTTCTGAAAATAAAAACAATAAGTATATATTAACATAAAAGAACTTTACTAATGATTGAAAACACATAAAAAGATTCATATCACAAGCCTTGTATGGACAGATTAACCTCTCAGTGCTGTACCATATCTCAGAAGCTGCAGACTCGATTATTTGATGGCCATGCATCAGGCAAAAGGGAGCATTGGAAACATTAGCCTGGGACTATCCTAAAATGGTTCTCCAGGTTTCACCCCTCTCGCACAGATAATTTGCTGGCAGTCACACAGTATTCAAAGTAGTTGTGTTTTTCCTGTGCATTGTAATATGCTTAGTTCAAAAGTAGAGCAATGTGTTAATTTACATTTTTTAGTTAAATTTAATAAATCGCCCACTGAATCTTTCCATATGCTAACCAAGGCTTACGAGGCAGATTGTATGTCACATGCACGTGTGTTTAAGACATGGCACCAAAGATTTAGTGACAGTCATGAGGATGTCGAAGATGAACGTCCCTGAAGGCCTTGCACATTAAAAAATTTATCAAATTGATGGTCAATTCAGCATCCAAATGATAGCAGAAATAGTAAACATCAACAAAATAACTGGTAGGCAAGTTTTGGATCAAGATCTTAACAAGACAAACGTTTGTGCCAAAATAGTTCCAAGGCTTCTCACTGCAGAGCAAAAAGAAAATCTAAAGCAAATTTGTACATACATTTTGGAACCAATTCAAGCATACAGTATTTGCACCATCACCAAGACCATCAAAGCAAATCCAAATTCAAAGCTATATTTAATTTTTTCTTTGATAACAAGGGAGTTATTTTGGCATACTGGTACCAGAAGACGCAATAGTGAATAAGCATTACTACAAAAATGTTCTAGAAAGAATCAGAATAAAGAGGCCAGAGTTGTGGAAAAATGGCCTCATCCTCCATCAGGACAAAATACCAGCCCACACAGCTCTCTCTGTGAAGCAGTTTTTGGCCGAGAAACAGATTGCTGTGCTAGAACACCCTCCTTACTCGCCAGACCTAGCACTGTTTGACTTCTGTTGTAATCTAAAGTCAAATCTGTACTCAAAGGAACCCATTTTGCATCAGTTACTGAGCTAAAGAAGAAAACAACTAAGCTGTTGAGACAGCTGATAGATAGTTAGCTACAGCACGGCTTTGATCGTGGAAAATATGAATGCAGCAGAGTTTAACACAGTTAAAATGTGCTTAATACAATTAAACATCAATTATGGCATCAGTCTCGTTATTTAATGGTAACACCTCATGTATGTGTGTGTATGTATATATATATATATATATATATATATATATATCCTAGGAGACTCCTGCAAGGGTTTTTAGAACTAGCTATTAAAAGAGGCTAATTGGTTGTCACCCTCTACAATGACTCCAGGAGGGGCATCACAGTGTAAGATGTGCAGAGTGGTTTACAAGCCAGTCATAAATGGACTGTGTATACAGTAGGAGGATAACCAATAAGGAACATCGAAGCAAGTTAGATTAGAACCAAACAGAGCAGGAATCCTATTGTATGTGAGTGTTAATGTGCTTTGAATAGGACCGAGTGGCTTGGAAACACAAGTTACTAATACTATGTCACTGGCCTAGACTGAGGATGTGGACTCGGGGATTCTTCCGATGGTCGGGAAGAGGAACCACCACTGAGCTGGAACTGGGGTGGCCTAATATAGGATTTCCTCATACAGGACGCTGACAGTAAGGTTTGATGAAATATCGAAGAACTTTATTGTAGGAAAAGAACAACTCAAAGTCATATATCATAAAGGAACTAATGAGGGAATGTCCAGACCCATTGAAGGGTTAGTGAGCAATGTTAGAAATGCTGGTGACTGTAGGAACTGTGGGTGATGTCTAAAAGTCACTGATACCTTGTAGAACTTGTGAGCGGTGGTTAAGACACTGGTAATTAGTAGAACTTAAGTGCAGAGGTTTAGGACGCTTATGATTTGCAGAACTTAAGTGCAGTGGTTTAAGACGCTGTTAGTTTGAAGAACTTGTGAACGGTGACTGAGACGCTGATGATGTGAAGAACTGAAGTGCAGGGGTTTTAGACGCTGTTAATTTGTAGAACTTGAGAACGGTGACTGAGACGCTGATGATATGAAGAACTGAAGTGCAGGGGTTCAAGACGCTGTTAATTTGTAGAACTTGAGAACGGTGACTGAGACACTGATGATGTGAAGAACTGAAGTGCAGGGGTTTAAGACGCAGTTAATTTGTAGAACTTGAGAACGGTGGCTGAGACGCTGATGATGTGAAGAACTGAAGTGCAGGGGTTTAAGACGCTGTTAATTTGTAGAACTTGGGAACGGTGGCTGAGACGCTGATGATGTGAAGAACTGAAGTGCAGGGGTTTAAGACGCTGTTAATTCGTAGAACTTGAGAATGGTGGCTGAGACACTGATGATGTGAAGAACTGAAGTGCAGGGGTTTAAGACGCTGTTAATTTGTAGAACTTGAGAATGGTGACTGAGGGCCCGCGGCCCACGCTGATTCCTAGGAGCACCGATGACTGGGTCGCAGAGAGATACACCGACTGCTGTGTATACTGGAACCGGTGCAGGGAGCTGGCACCCGGAAATGCCAGAGACACTGGAGTACAAGCTTCAGAGATCCTTGCCGGGAACAAGAGCGCTGGCATCTACGTCAGGGATAGACGATACTCAGGCGCTGAGGCTCTGTCCGGCGTCTGACTTTGAATCTCCCGCCACCACTGGATTGGTGGAGCAGTCTGATGATGTCACCTGCCCCCCGTCCACGTGATGCCGGGTGTCATGGCGGCGCCCATGCCCCGGAGAACCGTCGGGAGCCGCGCCAGCCAGACGCCGGAGCCCGTGGCCCACCGAAGGCAGAGGCCGCGACACAGACCAGCAGACACACAGGGGTAAGCGCGGCGAATGCCGCCTCTGGCGTGTGCCAGTACCCCCTCCTCCAGGAGTGGCCCCTAGACACTTTCCAGGTTTCGTTGGATGTCTGGAATGGAAAATCCGCACCAGACGGAAAGCTGTAACTTCAGTAGCTTTGACCCAGCTCCTTTCCTCGGGACCAAAACCTTTCCATTCCACCAAATACTGTAGATTCTTGTGAAGATAGCGAGAATCAAGAATAGCTTTGATTTCAAAGTCCGTACCTTCTTCAGCCTCTGCAGAGGTTGGCCTTGGGGTCTTGGAGTGAAACCGGTTCAAAACAAGAGGGCGAAGTAGAAAGACATGGAAGGAATTTGGTATCCGGAGATGGGAAGGCAATCCCAATTTGCAAACAACCGGATTCAGGACTTGTAACACGGGATAAGGACTAATGAACCTTGGGGCGAACTTCATAGTGGGCATCTTCAAACTGAGATTGCGGGTAGAGAGCCATACCATGTCACCAACCTTGTATTGAGGAGCTGCCCGTCGCTTTCTATCAGCAAAGAACTTGTAGCGGCCAGAAACTCTCTTGAGGTTGGCATGAACTCGACTCCAGATTTGACTGAAGTGCCGGAGAGTAGAGGCTGCAGCAGGAACTTCTTCCGGAGGACAAATGGGTAATTCAGGAACTTGGGGATGAAATCCATAATTAATGAAAAACGGAGACTCACCAGTCGAAGAGTGATATAGATGATTATGGGCAAACTCGGCCCAGGGCAACAACTCCACCCAATTATCTTGCGAGGGAGAGAGATAAACACGGAGAAAAGTCTCTAAATCTTGATTGACACGTTCAGTTTGCCCATTGGTCTGTGGATGGTAAGCGGATGAAAACTTGAATTTTATTTGTAAGGCCGTACAGAGGGCTCTCCAGAATCTTGCCGTAAACTGTACTCCTCGGTCAGAAACAATTTCCAGAGGTAACCCGTGCAGGTGGAAGTGTTCCCGAATAAATAACAAAGCCTACTTAGAGGCTGATGGTAACCCGGTCAACGGAACAAAATGTGCCATCTTAGAGAATCGGTCGATAATCACCCAAACAGTGTTATGACCCTTGGAGAGGGGCAGTTCAGTAACAAAGTCCATAGAGATATGAGTCCAGGGCCTCTTAGGAATGGACAATGGATGCAGCAACCCCGCAGGAGGCAGATGAAGAATTTTGTGCTGAGCACATTGAGGACACGAGTTGACATACTCTTGAACGTCCTTCTTCATAGTGTCCCACCAGTAGGATCTTCGTAGAAATTCCCGCATCTTTTGTACTCCAGGATGGCCAGAAAACTTGGAAATGTGAGCCCACTGCAACAATCTTGGTCGAAACTTAGCTGGCACAGACATTCTTCCAGGAGGAGGATCCAATGCGGTGGAAGCCGCCGAAATAGAAACTGGACTGAGGATCAAAGCCTTTTCAACGGAATTCTCCTCATCCGATGCCATTAAGGAACGGGATAGGACATCCGCCTTGGTGTTAAGAGTTCCAGCCCGGTACTTAATGATAAACGAGAATCGGGCAAAGAAGAGCACTGGGCCGTCTTGAGATACAGCAAATTCTTGTGATCCGTGAAATTTGTAATTAGGTGTTTAGCACCTTCCAAAAGATATCTCCATTCTTCCAAGGCAGATTTTATTGCCAACAGTTCTTTGTCTCCAATGGTGTAATTTAGCTCAGCAGGAGAGAACTTGCGAGAATGGAAACCACATGGATGTAACTTCCCATCTGGAGCGTACTGTGAAAGTATGGCACCAATGCCTACCGTGGAAGCATCAACCTCCAGAAAGAATGGTTTTAAAAAGTCTGGTTGCTGAAGTACCGGAGAGGTCATAAAGGCTGCCTTCAACTGAGCGAACGCTGCTACAGCTTCAGAGGACCAATGGCTTGGGTCAGCCCCCTTCTTGGGTAGGGCAGTAATAGGCGCCACAATAGTAGAGAAACCCCTTATGAATTTCCGGTAGTAATTTGCGAATCCTAGAAATCGTTGCACTGCTTTCAAGGAAACTTTAGTAAGGCTTTTGACACAGTTCCACATCGCAGACTGCTAAATAAACTTGAAAGTTTGGGATTGGATATTAGGATTATGGAATGGATAAGATCTTGGTTGAAGGATAGAAAACAGAGAGTTGTGGTAAATGGAGTGCATTCACAGGAGGGAAATGTTACCAGTGGAGTACCCCAGGGATCTGTACTTGGACCAGTGCTTTTTAATATCTTTATTGGTGACATTGCAAATGGCATTAAAGGGAAAGTATGCCTTTTTGCAGATGACACAAAGGTATGCAACAGGGTAGACACACCAGGTGGGGTTAAACAAATGATTGAGGATCTAGGTAGACTAGAGGAATGGTCAAGAGTCTGGTAATTACAGTTTAATGCCAAAAAATGCAAAATCATGCACTTGGGTCTCAAAAATCCTAAAGCTAAATACAGTATTAATGGCACTATACTGGAAACTACTGAGGAGGAAAGGGATCTAGGAGTCACTATTTCAGATGACTTAAAGGCAGGTAAGCAATGTAACAAGGCAATGAGGAAGGCTAGTCAGATGCTTGGCTGCATTGGGAGAGGAATCAGCAGCAGAAAGAAAGAAGTAATAATGCCACTGTATAGGTCATTGGTACGGCCTCATCTAGAATACTGTATTCAGTTCTGGAGGCCATATCTTCAAAAGGATATTAATACGTTAGAAACTGTACAAAGGAGGGCAACTAAAATGGTGCATGGCCTACATCACAAAACATACCCAGAAAGACTAAGAAATCTCAATATGTATAGTTTGGAGCAGAGAAGGGAAAGGGGGGACATGATAGAAACTTTCAAATATATCAAGGGTTTTAACAAAGTCCAGGAGGGAAACATTCTCCAAATGAAGAGAAGCAATAGGACACGAGGACATGCACTGAGACTGGAGGGGGGGAGGTTCAGGGGAAATTTGCGGAAAAATTATTTCACAGAAAGGGTAGTGGACAAGTGGAATAGCCTCCCATCAGAGGTGGTAGAGGCTAAGACAGTAGAGCAATTTAAACATGCATTGGATAGACATAAGGATATCCTTAGAAAGAAATAAGGATCAAATAAGGTTAGAGATAAAAATAATATATAGAAAAAAAAAAAAGGGGGGCAGACTAGATGGGCCAAGTGGTTCTTATCTGCCGACAAATTCTATGTTTCTATGTTTAAAGAGGCTGAGTCCAGTCCCGGATAGCAGAAAGTTTCTCCGGATCCATACGCAACTCCGTGCCTGAAATAATGTAACCCAGAAATGGAATAGAGGGGACCTCAAAGGTGCACTTGGAGATCTTGCCGTAAAGATGGTTCTCTCGCAACCGAAGAAGTACCTCTTTAACTTGTATTCTGTGCTCAGTGAGATTCTTCGAAAATATCAGGATGTCATCCAAATATACCACTACATTTAGGTATAACATGTCCCGAAAGACTTCATTAATGAATCCCTGGAAGACGGCGGGGGCGTTGCTGAGGCCGAACGGCATTACCAATGACAATGCATATAATATTTGTCCTATTAAAAACACGTTAAAGGTTAAAGAACACAGTACGCAATTGGCGCAAAAAGTACCGCAAGGGTACTCCCTTAACTATACCTTAAGGAATGTACTTATACTGTAAACATTTGTGCAGTGACAATGTGTAGATGTAATGCAGTGTAACCTTGTTAGCTTAAAAGCTGTATGTGCGACTATGACGCTCTGAGAAACCTTTATGCATTTATAATAACCAATCAAATACCGGTCTAAGGTTCTAACGCCTTTAGTGAGAGAATGAACGTTCAAAAAGAATAATACAATACAAGCTATACACTACCAAAATAACATAGAATATCTAACCAAGTTACTACACATAAAATACAATAAAGACACAATTACCTTTAAAAGGGGAAGGAGAGAGAGAATGGCTTATAACATTAAATAAGAGACAATATGGTTGCAGATAAAACTACACATGTGAGGGACAATCGCTGTGCAGTTAGTCAATGCTGAATACCGCATGGGATGGAAGCTAGACTCCATTTTGAGAAAACTCCCATGATTCCAAAGACTGCAACACATGGTTGAAAGGGGGAGGGGAAAACACCCGGCAGCAGCCATTTTAGATTTGCAGGTCTAAACACATGGCACTCTCTGCTACACCACAATCACATAGCAGAAGACACAAGACTCCATTTTATTCCAAAATGTCCAAGCCTCAAAACAATGCATATGTTCTGATTTTACAATTCCAAACCATCTAAATCACCTTTCACAATTTCAAGCAAACACAGTATCTCAATAACCAGAGCATATGAGCTATCACAAGACCAGACCACCAGGTACCCACAAGTATCAGCCTGCCATTGCTACAAGCACATGTTCAAAAGTACTGCATGGTGGTATTCATGATTAACAAGATATATTATAACAAACCAGCACAATCTATTTTAAATCACCATAGGCAAACAAATACCACAAATACTATGCTACAGATTGTCTACTGTTCCAATTCATCACAGACTTCACAGAGTATCAACACAAACACCCAACAATCACACAACTGCCCAAACCTCGTTAACCTTAAGCCATTTGTATCTCCAAACTAACTAATCTATGCCAATCATTCTACAACTACTTTACCACAAACACATATTTAAAACTATTCTATGCCAATCAGCCATGAGATATTGAGATTATGATACTTAGCCTTTTGTAAGGAGCCTGGTGATGATCCAGCCATGCTTGCTGTGTGTAAGGTAGCTGTGTGAGTGAGTTACAGTATATCTGTCCTCAGAGGCCCCCACAACTGACCCCGCCCCCCCCCCAGACAGGAACTATTCTCATGTGTGTCTGTTCCTGGGGGAGGGGTCTCTCTCTCTCCTTCATGATTGAGTCACTATTCTCTTTGTATATGCTGATCAGGTTCAGCCCTGAAAACTGGCAAAAGGGTTGGCTTGATCATTCATTGTTCTAACAAAGTGATCTTAGCTTTTATACATATAATCATATCTATCCGCTGCAATGTCCCACAACTTCACAACAAGCATCAAACTAACCCACACATCAATCTGCTTGCTTCAATACCAAACATGACGGGCGCATCTGGTTCTGTTCAAATAATACACATTCATGACATCAATTCATCAGCCAATTCTAAATCTCCATGATGTCTGGTGCCCGACATTATTATAACCATGTACTGTATGAAACAAGCGCCGAATCCATCTCCGTGCCATGTCCGAGCAAATGCGTGTGTTACTATATATTGCTGTGCTCGCTGCGCATATTTGCAAGTATAGCGACTTAAATGTGTGCAGTTTGTATGTCCTCTCTATGTAATATTTTTGACTTTGACAGTCCACCCTTTGGCAGTCACCAATAACTGCCACTTCCTAAAACATTTCAAAAAGAGAAAAATATATGTCATATGTAAATACATTTCTATGATTGGGTAAGGGAGGAGAGAAGAAGGTGGGAAAAAGGTATGACCTAGTGAGATAGCAGAAGCATGTGTGTATGAATCCATGTTTGGGGGGTCATGTATCATCGTGCCGTACGTGTTGTACATCAAGCTTCGAGGTATTGCGAAGTATACATTTGAATTCCTTCTTATCCCGTTTTAAGGGTCTGTGGATGGGCTGTCAAACTCTACCGAGCTCTTTTCGGCTGTGGTTGTAACAAAATGGGGAAGCACATTTTAGTTGATGATACATGAATGGGGGGGATATATGATTGCTGATATCTGTGCCTGTATTCCCTATCGACTATGTGTGTCATTACCTGAGGGTTGTAGAGATGAGGATAAAGAACACTTATGGTAAATGCAGTGGTATTCTATGTCAGGTTAATGAACATTTGTCGGTTGAAGTCTTGTTCGGTGTCTGTTGAATGCAGTCTTCTTTGTGCTTTTGCCAGAAGGCGTGTGGGCAAAAAGCTTTGTCAATGTCCATAGACTTACAAAAGTGTTGGGCTAGCGTAATTTTAAAATTTCTAGGTAAACTGGGGGTCTATGGCAAAGTCCATCAAATATCTGTGTATAAGGTTGTCAAAACTTCTTTAATCCATCAGTTGTCTGTATACAGGCTCGTCAAATTCCTCGTCCAAGTGGGTCTTTTTACCTTGGAGAAAACGGAGAAACAGGTGAAAGAAACGGACCGTATAATCGCATTTTCATCACATCATTGTTTCTACCGTTGGGTCATAAATCAAATCTATTGGAATTACAATTTCCTCACTCCTTAGACTCATTACCTCAGGTAGTACTTTTCCAATATAACACAATCCTTCAGAGTTTGGGGCAAGCCACTTTATACGCCTTCCTCCCGCATATGAAATATGCATCATCGGGGAGAACATATGGGACGGAGTAGGACATTACCATATTACACATCTTCCATGTGAAATCTCCTAACCCTAATTCTCCCATCTGTTTAGTACACGTATCAGTTTGTACGATATGTGCACAGTATCCTGGTGATACCTCTCCAACTTTCATGGTCCTACTTCCTAGGGTATACCTATATCGGAAAGACTTTCCACTACTGGCTATGTGGCGTATAAGTTCTGTATCTGTTGGCATTCTATCGGCTCTATGTGAAAAGGTCATGGTTTGGTTACTCCATGACACTTCACAATTTCCCGGCTTTCGGGGATTGGAAATGTTAAAACATATTAGGGATCTATCCACATGATATTGGTGGAGCTTCAAGCTAGGAGGACTGGAGATATTAAACCTCCTGTCCACCGGTCTCCCACCCTTTAGCTCAAGTACCTCCCCTACCGTTAAAGGAAATGGTACTAGCCCTGATTTGCTATGACCTTGAGGTACTTGAGAGCATACCCAACAATCTGTCTTATTTAACACACTACCCACTAAGGAGTGATAGTCACTCAATGGATGCCGGTCCATGTGGATATTAAAACTGGATTGGCATTTCTTAATGCACCCATCCTCAACTACATTGTCACAGAGCCTACAGATACAGTTTTCTTCAGCTAACAATCCTTCATAATGTTTACAAATAACATGGCTGCTAGATCGTTTCCGGTACTCGCCTTTGCTTGGTGATTGTGTTGCTATTGGAAATTTACACCTCCGTCTCAGTCATCGGAACCTTTCTGGATCCTTTCTCGACCTCACTGGTACTCTCACCGAAACAGACTGCTCTGGTCAACATCAGGGTCAACATGAAAAATCCATATCACAGTCTCTTGGGGCAAGTCCATCTTACAGGAGGAGAAAAGGAGAAATTTGTAATGGGGGTACAGAAAATCAGTTTGAGGGGGAGAGAAACTTGTTACAATAATTAAGTTCTCTAGTCTTTGTCGTTCTTCCTGTTCTGTCGTCATCTCAAAGGTGCTGTCTCTCAGTTTTCCAACCGAACATTCCGGTGATGCAATATTCCTTCCAAACCAGCGATCTCTCTGTAAGGAGCAAAAATCTTGCATTACCATTTGTCTAACTGATGTGTGACATACCATCTTTAAAACATGAAAACATGAGAAAGAAGAGAGAAAAAAAAAAAAAAAAAAAAAAGAGAGAGAGAACAATTCATATATGTATATATCACATAAATCAACAGAGAACAACAACAGGGAAAAAAAAACATTTTTCAAACATTTTAAAACATTGTCAGATCATCAGGCTGTCATATCTACATGTCCAATGGTTTCCTTGCGCAGTCCCTCCCACCAGCACCTCCATACTCCACCCTCTGTATCTGGCCAGAATACATTGATGCGGATAGGTCATGCTGGGGTTTGGTAGACTTCTGCAAAGACCAAGTAGATATGCAATGTTTGAGTCCTATCAATAATCGTCAGAGATGGGGAGAGAAAAGAAACATTTCACAGATACATTTACAACGTTTCACCCGGTCATTCCTGTGTCTTCAGGGAATGACCTCCCAATTTATTAACTGTTACCTCAGGCTTACCATCCGTCCTAGTGATCACCTTTCTTGACTACATATTATGGGTGTGGCCCAAAATTCTTCCTATATGATCCCTGATTATAATTTGGTGTGTCATATTCATGCTCATATTCATGTCTAGGGGGTCTGACTTTATGTGGGCTGTTGCAGTTACTGGCATAATGCCCTTCTCTTTTGCAAAGATCACAAACCCTGGGCTTCCTCCAAGTGTCAGTGAAATGGGGTCTTGGTTGATTTGATGCCCCCTCAAACGCTTGGATGCTCATCACCATCAACCGCTTTCCCTGTACCTCCCTGATTCCTTGGATACCATGATTATGTCGTTGTCTAGGGAGTTGATATACCTTCTGTGAATCTTTGATCATACACTTAGATCTTTCCTAGGATCTGGGAAATCAGACATGATTGATCTCAATTCTGTCCGGGACCAGGGATGGCGCATTGCACTGTCCTTGACGGGAATGATTCCCTGATCGTCAGTCTTCCCATTGGGGACTGTGATCATCCTGACAGGACTAAACTCAATTTCATCATCTTGTGTTGGTCTTACAATATGAGGTACATTTGTTTGTGCGTAATATAAAACTTTGTACGTACCTGTGGACACGACCTCACCTGACCCTCCGTTAGGGGGTTTGATTATTGCCTTTACCGATTTGGTCGCGTCCACCTGGATGTCTTGTAGGATGGCTTCTGGAAGAGATGCCGACATCGTTCTGGGCTCACTTTCTTGTTTGTATTCCTGAGGGAAGTTTGACATGGGGTGCGACTTGCACAGGTTAACATTTGTGATTTTTACACTTTCATTTTTATAAACATTATTACATTTGTTACTTTCGTTCTTAATACAGTTACTAAGTGCATTTTTATCGTACAACATTGTGCCATTTCTCTGCAACCATAATCCTCTCCATTGCCATGTCTCTCTTCCCAAGATGAGGGTCAGATATGTAAGTTAAAATTTCTTTGCATCTCACTTTCCTGTTGCCACAATTTTAAACAATCATAATGTTTGATCCGTCTCTTTACTGATTTAATGAGACCTATCCTTCTCCTTAGGTTCTGTAACACTTCTGGGCTAAAGCTGCCTACTCTTGGGGATTTCTCCCCGTCATGTACAGTCATTCTCTCCCATTCATCACATAAAACTTTTGTGTGTGACCCGTATTTTTCACACATTACGTACCTTGCCGACCCGACTGGTCGGTTCACTGAATCAACCCGAACCGAGGTTGATCGCCCCCTTTCTGAACAACTGGCCCCCATAATTTGCAGGTGTTGCTTGCTCTACCTCTGACCTTTATATCAGGGTCTTCAGCGAACCCGTACAAAAAACCAAAATATTCAAAGATAGGTTGACGGTAAGGTTTACCGAGCACCTTACTCACTCTGCCCACGCCGACCAATACGACCTGTTCACACTGATATAGTGCTGGCGTACTCGACCCAGGGCCCCTATGAACCTTTGTTTACTGGAACATGTGAGTGTGATCCGCAGAGCATTAACCCTTTCCAGTAACTGTGGGGTTGTCAGATAGTTCCTGAGTGACCAGCGAACTTCCCTTCTTGAGAAAATAAAAAATTACACAAATCACGTTAGAATGTACAAATAGCGTTTGTGACCCCTTTACTCTAATGGTACTAGGTCAGATTACTAACTAATGTACACAATTACGTGCGGTACAATCGTTCAGTACATAAGCAACTAATCTTATGTACGGAGCGACCAACGGAATCGACATTCAGCAGCTGCGAATTCCTTCAGCCTGAGCTTTTATGGCCTATATGGGTGTTGCACCAACCCTTCTTGGTGTTGTGCCTTGTCTCTATAGCGGACTTCTTTGTACCTAGACCTCCTGGTCTGTTATAAGACCTCCTGGTCTGACCTCCAGGTCTGCTATACCTCCTGGTCCGCTACACTCTAATGCTCAAATTTTATGTTTAACCAGAGATGCCTCCCTAGCCACCACGTATGTCACTTATACGTATGTACCTTCACGAGAACTCGATGATTTCTTTGGTTCAATCCCCAATATTGTAAAACTTATATAATTGCAAACACTCACTCACCACATGTACACTTTTGTTTCTATTTCTATTTCTGCGCAGAAATTTCCTTTAGACCAGATGTGTTGTAAATTTGGAGAAGGATCTGTTAATTTAAATTTCGGACACTAAAATCGACTTGCGCTATTTATCGCGTTGCCACCCCTTCGCCTGCTAAAATAACACTATCGTGTGACTTGAGTTACGTGGGCGTACCCAGACGCTCCGTTGCGTAATTTACGCTGCGTGCATCGGCCTTTGCGCACGCGAGTCTCACCCTTTGTTAGAGACACGTGTACACCAGTCTTTTATCCACCGTAACACAACTAACACGTTTATCAATGTAGATGATCCTCGATCGTCTACCGAGCACCACACCAATCTCTCCTTGTACCTTTAGGTAGAGCTGCGTGTGTGCTTTTTACAATTATAACCTTAAATATTACTTTTTATCTTTTTAACTACTAATAGCAACAAATCTTTCTTAGCACGTTATCAATGCAAATGGCAAACAGGAAGGTGAGATGTGAAACTTACACAAATGAACATGCAATTCTAAATTTAATCTAATAACATACATTGATGTAAGCACACGCATATAGATTTTACATATAAGTACCAATCACTATTACTTATGATTGACTATGATATAGATTAAATAAATGCATAAAAAAAACTCATTAAATGATGATTTCTTTTTGACAGTGGATGGCTGATTATTTCCTGAGTCAACTGAAAATCAGCCGCTTAGGGGAGAGAAAAAAAAATTGACCTTCCCAAAATGGCCGCTGCTCCTCCCCCTTTCACCTCCATGAGGGTCACACAAAATGGTGGACAGACCATGCTGCTTCTTGTCACAAAGAAAGTCATCATTCAAACTCCTAAAGTTATTCTAGGCCTGAGGTTTTTTTTTTAAAAAAACTATATCAAGGCTATGCAGAGCGATTAAAAATAATTTTAAACCTATTTAAACAGACAAACCATCCAATCTGCGTGTGTAGTTGGCACCAAATAGAAATTAAAAAAAAAACAGATTTTCAAAGACAATAACGTACTGTTCCTACCTTCCAGTTCCCGAATTCCCTCAGCACTCCTTACCAAGTGAAGCAGACAATTAACTGGTCAGCACTGCAGTATCCCCGACCTCCAAACGGTTTAACGAGGGATACTACCTTCCACTCTTTGCTGACCGATAATGTCTGCTGAAGTTACCTAGTGCAGATATGTGAAGACCGGAGGAGAGCCCCCAATTGACAATGTATATAATATTTGTCCTATTAAAAACACGTTAAAGGTTAAAGAACACAGTACGCAATTGGCGCAAAAAGTACCGCAAGGGTACTCCCTTAACTATACCTTAAGGAATGTACTTATACTGTAAACATTTGTGCAGTGACAATGTGTAGATGTAATGCAGTGTAACCTTGTTAGCTTAAAAGCTGTATGTGCGACTATGACGCTCTGAGAAACCTTTATGCATTTATAATAACCAATCAAATACCGGTCTAAGGTTCTAACGCCTTTAGTGAGAGAATGAACGTTCAAAAAGAATAATACAATACAAGCTATACACTACCAAAATAACATAGAATATCTAACCAAGTTACTACACATAAAATACAATAAAGACACAATTACTTTTAAAAGGGGAAGGAGAGAGAGAATGGCTTATAACATTAAATAAGAGACAATATGGTTGCAGATAAAACTACACATGTGAGGGACAATCGCTGTGCAGTTAGTCAATGCTGAATACCGCATGGGATGGAAGCTAGACTCCATTTTGAGAAAACTCCCATGATTCCAAAGACTGCAACACATGGTTGAAAGGGGGAGGGGAAAACACCCGGCAGCAGCCATTTTAGATTTGCAGGTCTAAACACATGGCACTCTCTGCTACACCACAATCACATAGCAGAAGACACAAGACTCCATTTTATTCCAAAATGTCCAAGCCTCAAAACAATGCATATGTTCTGATTTTACAATTCCAAACCATCTAAATCACCTTTCACAATTTCAAGCAAACACAGTATCTCAATAACCAGAGCATATGAGCTATCACAAGACCAGACCACCAGGTACCCACAAGTATCAGCCTGCCATTGCTACAAGCACATGTTCAAAAGTACTGCATGGTGGTATTCATGATTAACAAGATATATTATAACAAACCAGCACAATCTATTTTAAATCACCATAGGCAAACAAATACCACAAATACTATGCTACAGATTGTCTACTGTTCCAATTCATCACAGACTTCACAGAGTATCAACACAAACACCCAACAATCACACAACTGCCCAAACCTCGTTAACCTTAAGCCATTTGTATCTCCAAACTAACTAATCTATGCCAATCATTCTACAACTACTTTACCACAAACACATATTTAAAACTATTCTATGCCAATCAGCCATGAGATATTGAGATTATGATACTTAGCCTTTTGTAAGGAGCCTGGTGATGATCCAGCCATGCTTGCTGTGTGTAAGGTAGCTGTGTGAGTGAGTTACAGTATATCTGTCCTCAGAGGCCCCCACAACTGACCCCCCCCCCCCCCAGACAGGAACTATTCTCCTGTGTGTCTATTCCTGGGGGAGGGGTCTCTCTCTCTCCTTCATGATTGAGTCACTATTCTCTTTGTATATGCTGATCAGGTTCAGCCCTGAAAACTGGCAAAAGGGTTGGCTTGATCATTCATTGTTCTAACAAAGTGATCTTAGCTTTTATACATATAATCATATCTATCCGCTGCAATGTCCCACAACTTCACAACAAGCATCAAACTAACCCACACATCAATCTGCTTGCTTCAATACCAAACATGACGGGCGCATCTGGTTCTGTTCAAATAATACACATTCATGACATCAATTCATCAGCCAATTCTAAATCTCCATGATGTCTGGTGCCCGACATTATTATAACCATGTACTGTATGAAACAAGCGCCGAATACATCTCCGTGCCATGTCCGAGCAAATGCGTGTGTTACTATATATTGCTGTGCTCGCTGAGCATATTTGCAAGTATAGCGACTTAAATGTGTGCAGTTTGTATGTTCTCTCTATGTAATATTTTTGACTTTGACACCAAGTACTCATAATGCCCGTCCCTAGTATTGCAGGCCGTCTTCCACTCGTCCCCTTGTCGGATACGTATCAAGTTATAAGCTCCCCTTAAATCGAGCTTAGTGAAAACTCGAGCTCCGCGAACTCTATCAAAAAGCTCCGTGATGAGCGGCAAAGGATACTTATTCTTAATGGTGACTTCATTTAGACCACGATAGTCGATACATGGCCTCAGGCCTCCGTCTTTTTTCTTCACAAAGAAGAAGCCTGCTCCCGCCGGAGAAGTAGAGGGACGGATGAATCCCTTCTGCAGGTTAGACTTGATATATTCTGACATGGCTTCAGTCTCGGGTACTGACAAAGGATAAGTACGACCCCGAGGTGGCATTTTCCCCGGAATGAGCTCAATAGGACAGTCCCAAGGTCTATGCGGTGGTAACTGATCGGCCGCCTGTTCCGAGAACACATCTGTAAACTCCCGATAAGCCTCTGGAATAAGCTCTTCGTCCGACTTGGAAGATACACGAAGCGGGTAGACAGGAGTGAGGCAATTCGAATGACAAAATGGACTCCAAGAAATTATCTGTGTCGACCTCCAGTCGACGTGAGGGTTGTGAAGCTTGAGCCAGGGAAGACCAAGGACGAGATCGTGAGGCATCTCTTGAATCACAAGGAACTCCAGATGTTCTTGATGCAAAGCTCCCACTTGCAGCTTGATTGGCATAGTACGACTTGAAATCAGAGCATTAGGAATTTGGGTACCATTAATAGCAGTTATCGTAATAGGTCGTTCGACCGACTGTAACTTCAAGCCCAGACTCTGGGCGCAGGAAAGGGAAATAAAATTCCCCGCAGCTCCTGAGTCCAACAGTGCCTTAACGGTTTTGACTTCAGACTCAGAAAACAAAGACACGGAGAGTAAACAGTCCACTGCCGGAGAAGATTGAGAAAAGACCCCTAGCTCGACTTCTCCAGAACAAGCTAGGACTGCCGTTTCCCGGGCGAGACTTGCAAAACTTGAGAAAATGATCCACCGCTCCACAGTAGAGGCAAAGTCTACCCTCACAACGACGCTGACGTTCTTCTAGAGACAGCCGAGACCGAGTAATCTGCATGGGTTCGTCTGGACTTGAAATAACTGTTTGTTTAGAAGGAAGAGATCGGAATCTCGACCGGACTGACCGACTACGTTCACCACCTCGTTCCTGCATGCGAAGATCCACCTTTACACAGAGTGAGATCAACTGTTCCAAGGAATCTGGCAGATCTTTAGTAATCAATTCGTCCTTTAAAAGATCCGAGAGTCCATTCCAAAAAGCAGCCCGAAGGGCTCATTATTCCAGCATAATTCAGAAGCTATAGTTTGAAAGTGAATCACATACTGTCCCACTGTACGAGAGCCTTGACGAACTCGGAGCAAGTCAGCAAAGGCAGCAGTCGTCCTGCCGGGCTCATCAAAGATCCTTCGGAATGACGTGATGAAGTTGGTATAACTAGAAACTAACGGATCTGATCGCTCCCACAACGGTGACACCCACTCCAACGCTGAACCCTCAAGCAGAGAGTGTATGCCACTTTAGACCGATCAGTAGGGAAGTTATGTGAGAGGAGTACCTCACACTGATTGAGGAATCCACGGCAATTCTTTGGATTCCCGTTATAACGAGGAGGAGTGGGAAGCTGAAGGCGTGACCTGGTTCCAGACAATGAGGGAACATTGCTAGAGACAACCACTGGAGCGGATACTGGAACTGGAGCTGGAACCACTGAAACCAGAGAAGTCTGGATCTGATCCAGCCGGCCAGATAAACCTGGAGATAATGCATCACCATGCAGAATAAGAGACCGTTGGCTCGATATCCTCTCTCTGCGGAGGTGTGTAAAAATTGGGAAACCCCTCTGCCTGTAGATTCTCATGTGGCGCGTATGGTTGTTTCCTCTGACCGTCACCTCTCTGAAGGAACCGACGGATCGTCGGGTGGAGGGCTGTTTAAAAGCGATTTATACCCTGTGTGGGGCTGTTCATAGGCCAACTATTGCCTCGACTTGGACTGCTAAAGCTGTTGAGGCGTTGGCTCAGGAACTTGAGGCGGAACTGCCTTCTGATGTTTCTGAGCATGCTCGACAATGTCTCACGTATATTGCCACGGCTTCCCTGTACCTTAAGGAGGCGGCCTCCGATGCCGGGGTTCTCACAGCCAAGGCTGCTACTGGATCCGTTTTGGCCAGACGTATCCTTTGGTTTAGATCCTGGTCGGTGGATTTGGATTCCAGAAAAACCTCTTTGGAGAAAATCTCGATAAGATTGTGGCTGACCTGGCTACTGCTAAAACAGCCTGCCTGCCTAGTACGGCTCCTTCCTCATAGAAGGCTAAAAGTACTTTCCCTCGTCCCTTTCGTACTCCAGGTAAAGCAAAAGGTCAGGCTTACCCAAAGCAAGCCCATGCTTCCAGACCTGCCAAGCCCAGACCGAAGCGCGCTTGGGCCGCCCGTCAGCCCGCTTCAAAAACTGATAAGCCTGCCGCATGACGGGGAGGGCCTCCCCCTGGGGGATCACAGGGTCGGGGGCCGACTTCTAAGTTTTACCCAGGAATGGTTGAAGACCACTTCAGACACCTGGGTGAGGGAAGTCGTTGCTCAAGGTTACGCCGTACCCTTCAAGAATCGCCCCCTTCATCGATTTTGCCTGACAGATGTGCCTCTGGAACCGGCAAAAGCAAACACGTTGCACTCAGTGGTACATTCCCTCCTGTCCACAGGAGTGGTGCTACAGGTGCCTCTGGCTCAAAGGGGCAAGGGGTTCTATTCTCCGCTGTTTCTAGTCCCGAAACCGAACGGATCCTCGCGGCCCATTCTCAATCTGAAGTCCTTGAACAAGCATGTGCAAATTTCCAAGTTCCGTATGGAAACGCTGCGCTCTATTGTTCTGGCCATGGAGCCTGGGGACTATATGGTCTCCCTGGACATACAGGATGCCTACCTACATATTTCTATTGTGGTATCTCATCAGCAATACCTGCGGTTTGCAGTGGGCAACATTCATTACCAATTTCGGGCGTTACCTTTTGGTTTGACAATGGCTCCGCGAGTCTTCACCAAGGTTATGGTGGTCATGACGGCCACGCTACACCGTCAAGGGGTCAGGAAACTACCATACCTAGATGATTTGTTAATCCTGGCGAGTTCCCCAGAACTTCTCCTGTGTCATCTCAATTTGACAATCCAGTGCATGAAAGCCCACGGACTGCTGATCAACTGGAAGAAATCCTCCCTAGTTCCGGCTCGGAGCATGGTACACCTGGAAGCGTTATTGGACACCCACAACCAGCAGTTGTTCCTGTCTCAGGAGAAAGTCCTGAAGCTTCAGGACAAGATCCGATGCTTCCTATCCCGTCCACAAGTGTCGATTCATTCGGCAATGCAAGTGCTAGGTCTTATGGTGTCAGCTTTCGACATGATAGAGTATGCTCAATTCCATTCTCGCCCTCTGCAGAAGTTGATTCTGTCCAAGTGGGATGGTCTGTCACACAGGATAAGCTCTCACATGATCTCCCTATCTCCGGAGGTCTGTCTGTCACTGAGCTGGTGGCTTCAGGACCAACGATTGAGCAGGGGCCGTCCCTTCTGGATATCCAACTGGGTCCTGCTGATGACGGATGCCAGTCTGAGAGGTTGGGGCGCAGTGTTGGAACAACACTCTCTCCAGGGTCGGTGGACCGAGGAGGAGTCTCTATTCCCGATAAACATTCTGGAACTGCGGGCAGTGTTCAATGCATTGACAATGGCCCAGCATCTGATACAGAACAGACCTGTTCAAGTACAATCGGACAACGCTACCACGGTGGCGTACATCAATCATCAGGGCGGCACTCGAAGCCGCATGGCAATGAGGGAAGTATCAAGGATTCTTCAGTGGGCAGAACGCCATCTGCCGGCCATATCAGCAGTGTTCATTCCGGGCGTTCTGAACTGGGAGGCGGACTATCTCATTCGTCAGGACGTGCACGCCGGAGTATGGAGCCTACATCCGGAGGTGTTTCAACTTCTCGTGGACAAGTGGGGTCTCCCATATGTGGACCTGATGGCATCTCGACACAATCACAAGGTTCTGGTCTTCAGAGCTAGGACAAGGGATCCTCAAGCAGCGTTCGTGGATGCTCTATCAATCCCGTGGAACTTTCGGCTGCCGTATGTGTTCCCTCCAGTGTCCCTCCTGCCCAGAGTAATACGGAAGTTCAAGCAAGAAGGAGGAAACCTACTTCTAGTCGCTCCAGCGTGGCCCAGGCGGCACTGGTTCTCCGTCCTCCAGGGCCTCTCGTTGGATCGTTCCCTTCTACTTCCACAACAACCAGACCTCCTCGTTCAGGGCCCTTGTGTTTACCAGAATTTGGCCCGTCTGGCTTTGACGGCATGGCTCTTGAAGCTTCCGTCCTCAGGGCCAAGGGTTTTTCTGAGGCAGTCGTTCAAACTATGTTGAAGGCCCATAAGCCGGCTTCTGCTCAGATATACCATAGGGTCTCGAATGCTTACTTTACTTGGTGTGCATCTCACAATCATGACGTTTTCAAGTTTAGTACGGCCAAACTATTGGCCTTTCTACAACAAGGCCTGGATTTAGGCCTGCGTCTGGCCTCCCTCAAGGTTCACATCTCAGCCTTGTCGGTTTGGTTTCAGAGAAAGATCGCTACCCTACCTGATGTCCATACATTCACTCAGGGTGTGCTGAGGATTCAGCCTCCTTATGTGCCACCTGTGGCTCCTTGGGATCTGTCAGTGGTCTTGGAGGCCTTACAAGAGTCTCCGTTTGAGCCTCTTACCTCTGCTGACATTGGCCAGATGGATTAGAATAGTGATTGCACATGCTTATGTACAGGCTGGTCGTCCGGTTCCTGCTACCATCAAAGCCTATTCTACTCGGTCGGTTGGACCTTCTTGGGCGGCCCACCGTGGTGCGACCCTTGAACAATTGTGCAAGGCGGCTTCTATGCCTTTGATACTGCCGCTTCCCAGGATGCTTCCTTTGGACGCCAGGTTCTTGTGCTCACTACAGTGCGTCTCCTCCCATGAAGAACTGCTTTGGGACATCCCCGATGTATTTCCTTGTGGAGCCCAGTGTACCCCGCAGCAGAAAACGAGATTTATGGTAAGAACTTACCATTGTTAAATCTCTTTTTGCGAGGTACACTGGGCTCCACAACGCGCCCACCCTGACGCACTTAGCTTTTTTGGGTTGGTATTGGCATAGCCACTGACACCCTCTCCTGTTGTTGTGAGTGTGTGGTGAAATTGGCTACGAGTGCTTGTCGTCTCTGGTTCCTGCTACTGCTTTGGGCTGGTTAACTAAACTGAGCTCTCTGGCATGGAGGCGGGGTTATAGAGGAAGCGGCGCTGTGCATCTTGGGAACAGTTTAAAGCTTTGAGCCTGTTGGTGCCTCGGATCAAGATCCTACTCTACACCCCGGTGTATTTCCTTGTGGAGCCCAGTGTACCTCACAGAAAGAGATTTAACAACGGTAAGTTCTTACCATAAATCTCGTTATTATGTAGGAATGAGAGCCAATTCAATAACCAGAATAATGACAGTGATTATCTGGATAAGAAACACAGGAGACGTTCACAATTTGGCATGCAGCAAACTGGACACTAGAATCATTAAGGATGGAGCCTATTTAATGAACCTAATACTCATGCAACATATTATGTGCCAGATCATGTAAAAATAATCTAAGGCAGATCCCCATTGGCTAACCAATTTTCTTATAATTTCATGCCTGCCCCTTTTAATCAGATTAAACATTGCTGGGTGAACAAATTGAAAAAATAGGTTTATGGGCGCTTGTGTCAAAAGGTGCTCACTAACACAAAAAGCACACTAGCAGTAACTTGGGAGGAGGAATGTCAGCCTCTAGATCAGAGGTTCTCAAACTCGGTCCTCGGGGGCCCACACAGTGCATGTTTTGCAGGTCTCCTCACAGAATCGCAAGTGAAATAATTAGCTCCACCTGTGGACCTTTTAAAATGTGTCAGTGAGTAATTAATACACCTGTGCACCTGCTGGGTTACCTGCAAAACATGCACTGTGTGGGCCCCCGAGGACCGAGTTTGAGAACCTCTGCTCTAGATTATGGGGGTCATTCCGAGTTGTTCGCTCGCTAGCAGATTTTCGTAGCATTGCACACGCTAGGCAGCCGCCCTCTGGGAGTTTATCTTAGCTTAGCAGAATTGCGAACGAAAGATTAGCAGAATTGCGAATAGAAAAATCTTAGCAGTTTCTGAGTAGCTCGAGACTTACTCCTACACTGCGATCAGCTCAGCTCGTTTCGTTCCTGGTTTGACGTCACAAACACGCCCTGCGTTCGGCCAGCCACTCCTCCGTTTCTCCAGACACTCCCGCATTTTATCCTGGCACGCCTGCGTTTTTCCGCACACTCCCAGAAAACGGTCAGTTTCCGCCCAGAAACACCCACTTCCTGTCAATCACACTCCGATCACTTCAACGATGGAAATTCTTCGTTCGGACGTGATTAAATCTACTAAGTTTTGAGCTAAAATACTTAGCGCATGCATACTGCGTACCATGCGCATGTGCATTTTCGCCTTAATCGCTCCGTTGCAAAAATCGGCAACGAGCGAACAACTCGGAATGACCCCCTATATGCAGAAAAATACAGATACCCAAATGGTGCCTAGTGATACAGACTAATATTTACTATAATACTAACACAGAATATCATCACACCCCCAGAAGATGCACACTAACATTTCTATAGAACAACACAGCAACATTATGCAGCAAATATATATATATATATATATATATATATATATAAAAGCAGAGAGTATTCACTGTTGCAACAAAGTAAGCAATAGCTGGCTGAAGTTTAAATGGCTGGCTCACACATGGAGTGTGCAGTATAGAAGTGGATATAGGGCCTAGTTCAGTAAGGGCTGTAACACACACTCCGGTTTTTCCCGGATGGCAAAAAGCCGGACAAACTTTGTCCGGCTTTTTGCCATCCGGGAGAAACCGGCAGAGTCGCTCACACAGGACGGCTTTGAGCCGTGTGTAATGCTGTGCGCATGCGCAGCATCAGACACGGCTTCAGAAAAAAACGTTGTGTGTGAAAGCTCCCCTTCACACACATGGTTTACTGGCTCCAAAGACGGCCCGGCGGCCGCCCGGCCGCCGGACCTTCCAGTGGTGAGACCCGGCTGCAAACCCGGCAGCCGGGCCGGGGCCGTGCAGTGTGAAGGGACCCTAGCCCTCACACTGTTAACTACAATGCCGAAACGGGAAAAAGCCGTCCGGCTTTTTCCCGGCCGGCAAATGCCGGGTAGTGTGTTTCAGCACTAACGATTGCAAATTCTGCTAACTAGCAGAATTTGCAATCCTTTTGCTAACATGCTGGGGGCCGCCCATTGCAGGGCAAGGCCGCCCAGCATGCTGACCGCCCCCACCCCCCTTCACCAAGCAGAAATTGCGCACACATCGCAATATCTGCTTGTTAGCAGAAATAGAGGATGCCTCCTGCTGCAGGAGGCCCGCCGCCATGTTCCCAACTGCAGTGGCTGCGCCGCAGTCACGCCCCGCACTACCCCCCATTCGCACCACCCCTGTAACGCTACGTCTTCGTTGCCACCCCCACCCCCCTCCGCCACTGCGACTGCCTCTGCTTGATTGACAGGCAGATTGCATTTTCTGGGTTCCCCCCTCCCCCCGCAAAAACTGCGAGCGCTGCGCATGCGCCCACGGGCGTTCGTAATAATTCCGGTTGGATTGCGATTTGCTATCCAACCTGAATTAGCCCCATAGTTACCAGATATATTCCAATGGGAGAGACTTTCAGTTAGTAGCAGTCAGTCTCAACACGCTCCAAGTAGTAGTTAGAGACAGACAGATATACCACTAATAGACCACTGTAACTGATCGGCAGCCCGCCGTGTTGTATTTTCTCTAGCAGCCCACCAGTATTTGCAATGTTGCAAGAGACATACGGTCTACACGTTGCTGCAAATGGATCTGAACAGGTGCTGGTGGCAGGTGCGCTGTGGGTCTCTACGAGTACAGCAGCTGAGGGGCCTAGTTCAGACCTGATCGCAGCAGCAGCTCCCTTATATCCTCTCTATGTAATAATTTAATTTAGGCACCATCTGTGCATGCTGGGTGGTCTTCAGTTTGCCAGCTGTCGGGATCCCGGTGTACAGTATACCGGCGCCGGAATCCCGACAGCCGGCATTGACAAAGCCTAATATATATCCTATATTAAACACGCTAAAAGGTTAAGAGACTCAGTACGCTATTGGAGTATGTGGTACCGTAAGGGTACGCACTCAGCGTAGCGGACGCTTAGCCGTGGACGAGACGCACGAGCGGCACGTTCGCTCACGGCTTAATGCATAGAGGCAAGCACGCTATAGGCTGCCGACTAACGTAATGATACGCTATCAGCGTAGCGGACGCTCGAGACCACGAGGAGATCACGAGCGGCGCTGACGCTCAGAGTTAAACCTTTGTAACAATATCATAAACAATGTTCTTATATTGTAAACCTTTGTGCAGTGATAAGGTGTAAATGCAACACAGTGTAACTTTGTTAGTTTAAAAGCTGTATGAGTGACTCTTACGCTCTGAGAACCCTTTAGCAATATAATAAACACTCAAATACCGGTCTAAGGGTCTAACACCTTTTAAGGGAGAGAATGAACGTTCAATCGCAAAAGAATACACAATACAAGTTATACACTACCAAACTAACATAAAATACCTAACCGAGTTACTACACGTTAAAATACAACAAAGTCACAATTACATTTAAGGGGGGAAGGAGAGAGAGAATGGCTTACAACAAAATAGGAGATAAATATGGTTGCAGAGAACTTACGCACAAGGGGAACAATCGCAAGCGCCTTTCTGGATATCCAGCTCCCGATTTTCAGTGATGAGAACCGTTGTGAAGAGTAGAGAGAGCTGGCCCAGATCGGCTTGTCTTTTTATACACTACACACAATACAGTACAATGGTCCCTACATTCTTATTGTTCATTGGACACAGGAATTCGTCTTCGCATTATAACAAAAGGTCATAGGTTGGTTCATACAGGTGGGCTGTGACTATTCCAAACTGCTCAGGTGGGAGGGAAACTGGGTTTCCCGCCGCATGGGTAATAAAGTGCAAATATAGTAAATGTCCATAAACTTCTTATGTCCATAACTATACGCACGAGCGAGTAATCCGCTTCAAACCAACACCGGAATATTGCTAATTATATTCTCTTCCGATGGATACTAAACACCACTGTGTAACCCCTGTCTGACCCTTCGTATCAAACAAAGAGGAATCTCTTTGTCCCCGAACATGCTACGTTAACTAAACTTTCAGATCTTATCAAAGGGACCATAATCTACAAAATACATTATATGACTAAAATATGTAACGATCGAGTCGCCCGCTAGACGCACACAAACGCTACCGTAAATGCGCATACCGCGCGCCTGCGAGTGCACGCGACTGCGAGTATACGCACGCACGGGAGGGCTCATGCACGTGCAGCGGGCACACGCATGAGGTGCATATATGGCAATGTTCAGCGTGATATTTTTCTGACTTTGACAGTCCACCCTTTGGCAGTCACCAATAACTGCCACTTCCTAAAACAGTTCAAAAAGAGAAAAATATATGTCATGTATAATACATTTCTATGATTGGGTAGGGGAGAAGAGAAGAAGGTGGGAAAACGGTATGACCTAGTGAGATAGCAGAAGCATGTGTGTATGAATCCATGTTTGGGGGGTCATGTATCATCGTGCCGTATGTGTTTTAAATCAAGCTTCGAGGTATTGCGAAGTATACATTTGAATTCCTTCTTATCCCGTGGTACGGGTCTGTGGATGGGCTGTCAAACTTTACCGAGCTCTTTTCGGCTTTTGGTTGCAACAAAATGGGGGAGCACATTTTAGTTGATGATACATGAATGGGGGGATATGTGAGTGCTGATATCTGTGCCTATATTCCCTATCGACTATGTGTGTCATTACCTGAAGGTTGTAGAGATGAAGATAAGAAGCAATTATGGTAAATGCAGTCGTAAACTATGTGAGTTTAATATACATTTGTTGATTGAAGTCTTGTCTGGTGTCTTGTCTTGATGTACATGTTGACTGTAGTCTCTTTGGGCTTTTGCCAAAATGCGAGCAAAAGCTTTCTCAATGTCCATAGGCTTACAAAAGTGTTGGGCTATCGTAAAATTTTTAAATTGCTAGGGATATTGGGGGTCTATGGCATTGTCCATCAATTGTCTGTGTAAAAGGTTGTCAAATTCTTCTTCCAAGCGGATGTCTTTGTACCTTGGAGAAAAACAAAGGAGAAACGGGTGAAAGAAACGGACCGTGGAATCACATTTTCATCACAACATTGTCTCAATGGTTCAGTCGTAAATCAAATCAGTCGTTGTTATTACAGTATCTTCACTTCTTAAACTCATCACTCGGGCATTACGTTTACACTTTGTTAAATCCCGAACGCATCTAAATATCAGACCGACCAATATGATGACACCCAGAATACACAAAAGAAATTTCCCTACATCCATGATAATTCCTTGAGCCCATTCTCCTAAACCAGAGAACCAATTTCGCGGGTTCAACCATGACACACAACCGGTCAGCTCATCACCCACAGCAGCGAGGGTGAGATTGTGTCTCCTGCGGAACTCCCACTTTAATTGGAGAATGTCGTCCATCTTTTGGTCTATGACCTCGACCGGGTCCTCGGTGCTATTCGTAATATAAGTGCAGCATTTTACGCCGTACTGCGTTGCCAGTGTGACACAATATCCACCTGTCACTGCCGTGAGATAATTAAGAACCATCCTATGCTGAACCAGTTCTGTTTTATAAGCTTGGAGCTCCCTTCCGGTATACCTGAATGTGTCATCATACATTTCAGTGATATTGTCTAATAAATTTGCAAGCGCAGATATATATTTATAATTTATCACTCCTCTGGCGGTACGAGTGATATCTAACGCGATTAGGAATTGAATCCCGGTGGATTCATGGATCAGGTCAGAGGCCGGATGCTCTGTTCTTTCTATCAGGTGCCGTTTAACGAGGTGCTCGTAATGAGTGTGAGTATAAGGAGCTTGGGCACTGCGGTGAATATCCTTCATTTTAGTGTGGGATACGGTCATTACCTCAGGCAGTACTTTTCCAATATAACACAACCCTCCTGAGTTTGGGGCAAGCCACTTATACGCCTTCCTCCCGCATATGAAGTATGCATCATCGGGGAGAACATATGGGATGGAGTAGGACATTACCATATTACAAATTTTCCATATGAAATCTCCTAACCCTAATTCTCCCATCTGTTTAGTACACGGATCTGTTTGTACGATATGTGCACAGTATCCTGGTGATACTTCTCCAACTCTCATGATCCTACTTCCTAGGGTATACCTATATCGGAAATATTTTCCACTACCGGCTATGTGGCGTATAAGTTCTGTGTCTATGGGCAATCTGTCGGCTCTATGTGAGAATGTCATGGTTTGATTAATCCATGACACTTCCCAATTTCCCGGCTTTCGGGGATTGGAAATGTTAAAACATACTAGGGATCTATCCACATGATATTGGTGGAGCTTCAAACTAGGAGGACTGGAGATATTAAACCTCCTGTCCACCGGCCTCCCACCACTTAGCTCAAGTACCTCCCCTATAGTCAAAGGGAATGGCACTAATCCTGATTTGCTATGGCCTTGAGGTACTTGAGAGCATACCCAACAATCTGTCTGATTTAACACTTTACCCACTAAGGAGTGATAGTCACTCAATGGATGCCGGTCCATGTGGATATTAAAACTGGACTGACATTTCTTGATGCACCCATCCTCAACTACACTGTCACAGAGTCTACAGATGCAGTTTTCTTCAGCTAACAATCCTTCACAATGTCTATAAATAACATGGCTGCTGGATCGTTTCCGGTACTCGCCTTTGCTCGGTGATTGTGTTGCTATTGGATATTTACACCTCCGTCTCAGTCATCAGAAACCCTTCTGGATCCTTTCTCGACCTCACTGGTACTCTCACCGAAACAGACTGCTCTGGTCAACATCATGGTTAACAGGAAAATCCGTATCACAGTCTCTTGGGGCAAGTCCATCTTACAGGAGGAGAAAAGGAGAAATTTGTAATGGGGGTACAGAAAAACAGTTTGAGGGGGAGAGAAACTTGTTACGATAATTAGTTCTCTAGTCTTGTTGTTCTTCTTGTTCTGCTGTCATCTCAAAGATGCTGTCTCTCAGTCTTCTAATCATTCTGGTGATACAATATTTCTTCTAGCTCAGCGCTCTTTCTGTAAGGAGAATAAATCTTGCATTACCATTTGTCCAACTAATGTGTGACATACCATCTGTAACGTTATGAGACCATGAGGAAGAAGAGAGAAAAGAAAACAACAAGAGAGAAAGAACCGTTCATATATATATATGCGTCACATAAATCAACAATAAACAACAACAGGAAGAAAAACATTTTTCAAACATTTTTTCAGGAGAGAAAAAAAACATTGTCAGATCTTCCGTTCATCATCAGGCTGTCACATCTACATGTCCTATGGTATCCTTGCGCAGTCCCTCCCACCAGCATTTCCATACTCCACCCTTTGTATCTGGCCAGGATACATTGATGTGGGTAGGTCATGCTGGGGTTTGGTAGACTTCTGCAAAGACCAAGTAGCTATGTAATGTTTGAGTCCTACCGATAACCGTAAGAGATGGGGAGAAAAAAAAACCTTTTACAGATACTTAACAAATTTTACCCCGGTCCTTCCTGTGTCTTCAGGGAATGACCTCCCAATTTATTAACCGTTACCTCAGGCTTACCATCAGTCCTAATAATCACCTTTCCTGACTACATATCATGGGTGTGGCCCAAAATTCTTCCTATGTGATCCCTGATTATAATGTGGTGTGTCATAACTTTGCTCATATCTTTGTTTAGGGGGTCTGACTTTATGTGGGCTGTTACAGTTGCTGGCATAATGCCCTTCTCTTTTACAAAGATAACAAACCCTTGGCTTCCTCCATGTGCCAGTGGCCTGGGGTTTCGGTCGATTTGATGCCTCCTCTAATGCTTGGATGCTCATCACCATCAACCGCTTTCCCTGTACTTCCCTGATTCCTTGGATACCATGGTTATGTTGTTGTCTAGGGGGTTGATATGACTTTTGTCTACTTCTTGATCTACAATCTCTTGCAAAATGTCCCTCTTTGTGACAATGGTAACAAACTACCACATTTGAATTTCTCACAGGATTTTGGGTCTTAAGCTGGTGTGGCTTCGTTGTCAGGGCTTGTCTACTGATTGTTATTTGCTTACTGCCCTGTGACTCCAAGTGTCTTTTGATGCTCCACTCGACAACGGCTGGGAAATATTTTCCTAACTGTCGGTTGATCTGCTTAATACATTCCTGAATGTGTTCCTCCGTTTGAGGTACTTCTGTGTCTAATTTACAATCAGAAATAAATTTCGCAGGGTCAACACTGGAGGGCAAACATGCCCTCAGCACTGTCCGCCAATCTTTGTTGGTGGGTTCTGTGGAGTTTCCTAGTTCTTTAATAAATCTCTGACATGCAACTAAATCTTCCCTGGGATCAGGGAATTCAGACATGATTTATCTCAATTCTGTCCGAGACCAGGGATGGCGCATTGCACTGTCCTTGACGGGAATGATTCCCTGATCGTCAGTCTTCCCATTGGGGACTGTGATCACTCTGACAGGACTAAATTTAATTACATCACCTTGTGTTGGTCTTACAATATGGGGTACATTTGTTTGTGCGTGATATATAACACCGTACGTACCTGTGGACACGACCTCACCTGACCCTCCGTTAGGGGGTTTGATTACTGCCTTTACCGATTTGGTCGCGTCCACCTGGATGTCTTGTATGATGGCTACTGGAAAAGGTGCCGACATCGTGCTGGGCTCACTTTCTTGCTTGTAGTCCTGAGGGAAGTTTGACATGGGGTGCGACTTGCACAGGTTAATATTTGTAATTTTTACACTTTCATTTTTATAAACATTATTACATTTGTTACTTTCATTCTTAATACAGTTACTAAGTGCACTTTTATCGTACACCATTGCGCCATTCTCTGCAACCATAATCCTCTCCATTGCCATGTCTCTCTTCCCAAGGTGAGAGTCAGATATGTAAGTTAAATTTCTTTGCATTTCACTTTCCTGTTGCCACAATTTTAAATCATCATAATGTCTAATACGCCTTTTTGAAGATTTAATCAGGCAAACTCTTCTCTTTAAATTTTGTAACACCTCTGGGTTAAAAGTACCTACCCGGGAAAACTTCTCCCCGTCATGCACAGTCATCCCTTCCCATTCATTGCATAATGGGGGTAATTCCAAGTTGATCGCAGCAGGATATTTTGTAGCAGTTGGGCAAAACCATGTGCACCGCAGGGGAGGCAGATATAACATGTGCAGAGAGAGACAGATGTGGGTGGGTTATTTTGTTTCTATGCAGGGTAAATACTGTCTGCTTTATTTTTACACTGCAAATTAGATTGCAGATTGAACTCACCACACCCAAATCTATCTCTCTCTGCACATGTTATATCTGCCCCCCCTGCAGTGCACATGGTTTTGCCCAACTGCTAAAAAATGTCCTGCTGCGATCAACTTGGAATTACCCCCAATATTTCTGTGTGATGACCATCTTGGTCTGATTTCTCACACATGACCTTGCCGACCTGATTGATCGGTTTCAAATCAACCTGAACCTGGGTTGATCGCCCCTTACCTGAACAACTGGCCCCCATCTCTGCAGGTGCTGCTTTCACTACCTCTGACTTCAAATCAGGGTCTTCGGCAACCCTTACAAAAACCAAGATGTCCGGGGTAAGGCTGCGGTGGGGGGTTTGCCTCGAGGTCCGCCCACTTAACTCCGCCCACGTTGGCCAGTACTGCAATCACTGACTCAGAGCTGCTGTACCCAACCTAGGGCCCCTATGAACCTTTATTTACTGGGGCGTGTTGGACCTTCCAGTCCCCAGCAAGTATCGGTTGTTGGAATGTCCCTGAGTGATCAGGCTACTTCCCTTAAAATAAAAAAATTACACAAATCACGTTAACAATGTGCAAGTAGCGTTCTTCTGAATTCAAGACACGCTAATGCACACAATCACATGCGGTACAATCGTATCTGCACACAAGCAACTAATCTTATGTGCAGAACGATCAGTGGAATTGAAAATTTCTGCTGCAAATTCCTTCAGCGATGAGCTTCTTTGGCCTATATGGGTCTCGCACCAACCCTCTTTGGTTGTGCTCTCTACTTCTAGTCTGCTGTACCTGAACCTCCTGTTCTGTGACCTCCTGGTCTGTGACCTCCTGGTCTGTTATGTACAGCAGACTCTACTGCTCATTAATATGTCGAGACTAACAAGGGACGCCTCCCAAGCCACCCCACGATATCACTCTCGCTGGTGTACCTCTTTCTACTGGCCTATGGTTCCCACTTCCGTAATAAAAGAGAAATCTTATATATACACACTCTTACATTCGAACACTCTTATTTCTGTACAGAATTTCTTTCATTCAGTAATAGTCTAACCCAGAAGAATTGCAACAGAGAAAGTCTTTTTCTTTTAACTTTAAACTTTTGGATTTGAGATAGATTTGTGTTATTTTCGCGTTACTTCCTTACCGCCTATTAAAACAATACTATCGTGTGGTTTGTATTATGTGGGCGTATCCGTACGCTCCGTTGCGTGATATACGCTCCGTGCGTCGACCCTTGCTGCGTACACCCTGCCCTTGTAAGGACACGTGTACACAGACCAAGTACGTCCACAGTAATACACTACACGTTTATCAATGTGAATGATCTTTAACAGTAATCCTTCACTGAACACCACTCAAATCTCCCTTGTATTCTAGGCGAGATTGTGTGCGTGCCTTTTACAATTATTCCCTTAAATGTTACTTTTTATCTTTTAACTATTAATAACAACAAATGTCTCAGCACGTTATCACTAGTGTGTGGCAATCAGGAGAATGAGGTACGGACAAATAATACTAAACAAGAAATACAGGTGTGTGTGCTTATGCGTACGTTCGCAAAACAGAAACTAAACAGGTTTTAAAAGACAATAACGTACTGTTCCTACCTTCCGGTTCCGGATTCCTTCAGCACTCCTTACTAAGCGAAGCAGACGCTTATCTGGTCAGCACTACGAGGAATATTACCTCCCGCCCTTTGCTGACCGATAATGTCTGCTGAAATTACCTAGTGCAGATATGTGAAGAGCGGGCGAGTCCCCAATTGACAAAGCCTAATATATATCCTATATTAAACACGCTAAAAGGTTAAGAGGCTCAGTACGCTATTGGAGTATGTGGTACCGTAAGGGTACGCACTCAGCGTAGTGGACGCTTAGCCGTGGACGAGACGCACGAGCGGCACGTTCGCTCACGGCTTAATGCGTAGAGGCAAGCACGCTATAGGCTGCCGACTAACGTAATGATACGCTATCAGCGTAGCGGACGCTCGAGACCACGAGGAGATCACGAGCGGCGCTGACGCTCACAGAGTTAAACCTTTGTAACAATATCATAAACAATGTTCTTATATTGTAAACCTTTGTGCAGTGATAAGGTGTAAATGCAACACAGTGTAACTTTGTTAGTTTAAAAGCTGTATGAGCGACTCTTACGCTCTGAGAACCCTTTAGCAATATAATAAACACTCAAATACCGGTCTAAGGGTCTAACACCTTTTAAGGGAGAGAATGAACGTTCAATCGCAAAAGAATACACAATACAAGTTATACACTACCAAACTAACATAAAATACCTAACCGAGTTACTACACGTTAAAATACAACAAAGTCACAATTACATTTAAGGGGGGAAGGAGAGAGAGAATGGCTTACAACAAAATTGGAGATAAATATGGTTGCAGAGAACTTACGCACAAGGGGAACAATCGCAAGCGCCTTTCTGGATATCCAGCTCCCGATTATCAGTGATGAGAACCGTTGTGAAGAGTAGAGAGAGCTGGCCCAGATCGGCTTGTCTTTTTATACACTACACACAATACAGTACAATGGTCCCTACATTCTTATTGTTCATTGGACACAGGAATTCGTCTTCGCATTATAACAAAAGGTCATAGGTTGGTTCATACAGGTGGGCTGTGACTATTCCAAACTGCTCAGGTGGGAGGGAAACTGGGTTTCCCGCCGCATGGGTAATAAAGTGCAAATATAGTAAATGTCCATAAACTTCTTATGTCCATAACTATACGCACGAGCGAGTAATCCGCTTCAAACCAACACCGGAATATTGCTAATTATATTCTCTTCCGATGGATACTAAACACCACTGTGTAACCCCTGTCTGACCCTTCGTATCAAACAAAGAGGAATCTCTTTGTCCCCGAACATGCTACATTAACTAAACTTTCAGATCTTATCAAAGGGACCATAATCTACAAAATACATTATATGACTAAAATATGTAACGATCGAGTCGTCCGCTAGACGCACACAAACTCTACCGTAAATGCGCATACCGCGCGCCTGCGAGTGCACGCGACTGCGAGTATACGCACGCACGGGAGGGCTCATGCACGTGCAGCGGGCACACGCATGAGGTGCATATATGGCAATGTGCAGCGTGATATTTTTCTGACTTTGACAGCATACCGACACCTTTTCTCCCTCTTGAGGTTCCACGACCCCCCTGGAGGGAGAATAGGCAGCGTGGTGAGCACAGCGAGCCCTCAAGAGGCTCATTTGCGCTCGCCCAGCTGATTCCGGCGCTGGTATGTTGCCTGTCAGGAGCCCGGCCGCCGGCATACCCTACTACACCCTGCATGCCAGCGCTGACCAGAAGTGCATTATCCAGCACTTTCAGTCACACTAGATCAGGATCGGAAGTGACGCCATCATGCTTATTGAAAGTGACACCATTGTGCCCATTGGAAGAGAGGATATGGTTGGGGCACAGGCAGTCAGTCCTGAGTCGGCTAATAGTAAAGTACAATTTCTCTTACGTCCTAGAGCAGACATGTCAAGCTCAAAATCCCAAATGGGCCGAATAATCAAGGTCTAACACTTGTGTGGGCCGCAAGAAAAAGAAAGAGTCTTACATGCAACTTTCAAAGGGTTATTAGAAAAACACGTACTTTAATGTTCTCCTGATACTTGACATCTCTTTGCTGTTACCAACTTTCCAATTTCAGGAGAAATCTTATTGGATGTTATAACTTTTAAAATTGAACCAAGATGAAAGTCTGTCAATCTGGACCTAGCAGGAGACTTATTTCCTTCCTCCTTGACAGCTAGCAATTACTTTTCAATGCAGAATCTGCATCGCAGACGACTCCTCCTGCTCTTCAAGGTCAGATGGGCACACAGTGAGGGTAACTCTCCTCTATATAATAATAACAACAACAATACCACATATCAGTGTGAGCTGACAGCTGTGCTATACCCCTTCATATATAACTGTGTGGTCCCCTCTCCCCTATATAATAATAATAATAATAATAATAATACTACCATATATCAGTGTGTGCCAGGGGCTGTTATTCCCCCTTATACAGTATATCACCACCGGCAGTACCTGATACACATAATTGCCCCCACGGTGCCAAATAACACACATCCCCCGACAGTGCCAGATAACACATATGCCCCCTCGGTGCCAGATAACACATATGCCCCCACGGCACCAGATAACACATATGCCCCCTCGGTGCCAGATAACACATATGCCCCCACGGTGCCAGATAACACATATGCCCCCTCGGTGCCAGATAACACATATGCCCCCTCTGTGCCAGATAAGACATATGCCCCCACGGTGCCAGATAACACATATTCCCCCTCGGTGCCAGATAACACATATGCCCCCATGGTGCCAGATAACACATATGCCCCCATGGTGCCAGATAACACATATGCCCCCTCGGTGCATTTTATATATGGGGGTGAATAACAGCTCCTGGCACACACAGAAACTACTATCTTTCTGAGTGTGCCAGGAGCTGTTATTCCCCTCATATATAAAAATGCGGTCCTCTCTCCCCTATTTATTAATAACACTACTTATATTTCAGTGTGTGCCAGAAACTGCAGCGGGCACACGCATGAGGTGCATATATGGCAATGTGCAGCGTGATATTTTTCTGACTTTGACAGCATACCGACACCTTTTCTCCCTCTTGAGGTTCCACGACCCCCCTGGAGGGAGAATAGGCAGCGTGGTGAGCACAGCGAGCCCTCAAGAGGCTCATTTGCGCTCGCCCAGCTGATTCCGGCGCTGGTATGTTGCCTGTCAGGAGCCCGGCCGCCGGCATACCCTACTACACCCTGCATGCCAGCGCTGACCAGAAGTGCATTATCCAGCACTTTCAGTCACACTAGATCAGGATCGGAAGTGACGCCATCATGCTTATTGAAAGTGACACCATTGTGCCCATTGGAAGAGAGGATATGGTTGGGGCACAGGCAGTCAGTCCTGAGTCGGCTAATAGTAAAGTACAATTTCTCTTACGTCCTAGAGCAGACATGTCAAGCTCAAAATCCCAAATGGGCCGAATAATCAAGGTCTAAAGGCCCATACACACTTGACGATGCACACATCGTTAACGACCGTCGTTAACGACTTCCCTTGAACTTCCCTTGAACAGCTGAGCAAACGACATGAGCATACACACTACACCAAAGACCAACGACCAAAGACCAACGACCAAAGACCAACGACCAAAGACCATTCATTGTTGAAGCATCCAGCTGAACAGTTTATTAAAATAATGAGCTGGGAACAGTGGCTTGGTCGTTGGTCGTTCACACCATACACATTCAACGACGTCTCTGGTCGGTAACGACCATAGTGGAAATTGAGCATACATGCTCCACAGATAAGCGAGGGTCGTTAACGTCCCACGGGGCCGCGCATCGGTGGTCGTCGGATGCATACACACTTGACGATATAATGAGCGACGTCGTTGATGAGGGCTGAAATGAACGACGTCGCTCATTTTATCGTCAAGTGTGTATGGGCCTTAACACTTGTGTGGGCCGCAAGAAAAAGAAAGAGTCTTACATGCAACTTTCAAAGGGTTATTAGAAAAACACGTACTTTAATGTTCTCCTGATACTTGACATCTCTTTGCTGTTACCAACTTTCCAATTTCAGGAGAAATCTTATTGGATGTTATAACTTTTAAAATTGAACCAAGATGAAAGTCTGTCAATCTGGACCTAGCAGGAGACTTATTTCCTTCCTCCTTGACAGCTAGCAATTACTTTTCAATGCAGAATCTGCATCGCAGACGACTCCTCCTGCTCTTCAAGGTCAGATGGGCACACAGTGAGGGTAACTCTCCTCTATATAATAATAACAACAAAAATACCACATATCAGTGTGAGCTGACAGCTGTGCTATACCCCTTCATATATAACTGTGTGGTCCCCTATATAATAATAATAATAATAATAATAATAATAATAATAATACTACCATATATCAGTGTGTGCCAGGGACTGTTATTCCCCCTTATACAGTATATCACCACCGGCAGTACCTGATACACATAATTGCCCCCACAGTGCCAAATAACACACATCCCCCGACAGTGCCAGATAACACATATGCCCCACTCGGTGCCAGATAACACATATGCCCCCACGGCACCAGATAACACATATGCCCCCTCGGTGCCAGATAACACATATGAACCCACGGAGCCAGATAACACATATGCCCCCTCGGTGCCAGATAACACATATGCCCCCACGGCACCAGATAACACATATGCCCCCTCTGTGCCAGATAAGACATATGCCCCCACGGTGCCAGATAACACATATTCCCCCTCGGTGCCAGATAACACATATGCCCCCATGGTGCCAGATAACACATATGCCCCCATGGTGCCAGATAACACATATGCCCCCTCGGTGCATTTTATATATGGGGGTGAATAACAGCTCCTGGCACACACAGAAACTACTATCTTTCTGAGTGTGCCAGGAGCTGTTATTCCCCTCATATATAAAAATGCGGTCCTCTCTCCCCTATATAATAATGCTACGTATATTTCTGTGTGTGCCAGAAGCTGTTATTCGCCCTCATTAATAAAAAATGCGGTCCTCTCTCCCCTATTTATTAATAACACTACTTATATTTCAGTGTGTGCCAGAAACTGTTCTTCCCCTCATATATAAAAATGCGGCCCTCTCTCCCCTATAAAATAAATAAGTACCATTATTACTATATAGGGCAGAGAGGAACGCATTTTATATATGAGGGTGAATAACAGCTCCTGGCACACACAGGAACTACTATCTTTCTGAGTGTGCCAGGAGCTGTTATTCCCCTCATATATAATAATAATAATAATAATAATAATATATAAGTATTATTATTATTATTATTATTATATAGTGGAGAGAGGCCTGCATTTTATATATGAGGGAGAATAACAGCTCCTGGCACACACAGAAACTACTATACTATTTATTTACTTGTTATTGGCCATATATATTTAGCCCCCAGCAGTGTGCTGACGCTGTTTATTCAGCGCTGCCGCTCTGGTAGAGCAGTGCCACCTCCTCCGAACACACTGCGCCTGGCCGCTGGTGTCAGTCAGACACTGAGTGTCTCCCTGTCTCCTCCGGCGCGGCGCTGTGAGCGGAATCCTGAGCTAATGAAAGCTATCGGTCCGGCAGCCAATCAAGAGCCGCAGCTGCCGGTTCGCGAGCTCTGATTGGCTCAGGGACCGGCGCCTTAATTCAAATATCAAAAGTCAGCTTTAGCCCTTCTCAGGTCAGCACGCAACCCGCAGGCCGCAAAAGTTTGACACCTATGTCCTAGAGGATGCTGGCATTCCATTTAGTACCATGGGGTATAGACGGGTCCTTTGGGAGCCACTGGCACTTTAAGAGTTTAATAGTGTGGGCTGGCTCCTCCCTCTATGCCCCTCCTACCAGACTTAGTTTAGAAAATGTGCCCGGAGGAGCCGGTCACAGCTAGGGGAGCTCCTAGGAGTTTTTCTAGTTTTGTTATTTCTCTAAGAGTGATAGGTACAGGAAAGCTGCTGGCAACAGCCTCCCTGCTTCGTGGGACTTAGGGGGGAGTAGGATTCAACGCTAGAGGTTAATGGCTCCTATCTCCGCTGACAGGACACTGAGCTCAAGTGGGTGATGATCGCAATATCCCGAGGCAACCGCTTACTCCCGCAGCACCGCTGCCACCCCCTTACAGAGCCAGAAGATAAGACTGGTGAGTATGACGCCAATGACCTGGTAAGCGGGTCACCAGCAGGAATGGCGGTACAAGGGTGGGAGAGCAGCTCTGAGAGGCTGCGCTCTGGAGGGTTCAGAGGTACAGATGTGCGACGCTGTGAGGAGCGCCCTGGGCCAGCGCAATACCCTAAAAACAGGTCACAAAGGCTATCAGGGACTTGTACTGCTGCTAGCTGCTTATTACCTCAGGCCAGTATAATACAAGAAGTGCGGGAAGACGCGCCATTACAGGGGGCGGGGCTTCTCCTCAGAGTGGATCCAGCTTCTCACCAGCGCCATTTTCTCCATGCAGCAGCATCAGAACGCTGACAGGGAGCGCTGCCCTCCACATAACTCCAGCTATCCTCTGAGGTACCAGGGTTATAGAAAGTGGGGGAGTGTATAATTATGAACTGTTTATCCTATTACTGGTTACTCAGTCTGGTTGTCATGATAACGGCCTTCGGGGGCGCTATGTGGCTGGCTACTTATTCTCTGTTACTTTCTGAAGGTATTCTGGGTGGAAACTGTGATGACATTTTCCTGTGTGTGTGTAAACAGTTTACCATATTTAAGGGACTTTGTCACTTTGTCCTGTACTGCAGAATGCATATCTTCTCCTGGGGAGTCTATACCATGCTCAAAACTATATTCATTCTCAGGCTTCGGTTGCAGTTCCCCTGGGGTGCCCTCCATAAGGTGTACTTTGATTTATATATTTAAAAATGTATCCCATACTGGAAAGAAGTCGCAGTTTTGGGTAGTCTGGGGAGTAAATCCCACAGCCTCTCACCCCAATTACGTACCCTAACAAGTGTACACTTACCCATATACAGCATGACATATGGGGGGGTGGGGGGGGGGCAACATATGTTTGAGGCTATTAGGGATGAGGAATATTATTTATATATATATATACATATATATATATATATATATATATATATATATATAATTGCCTTCCCACTGTGTGTTTAAACTACTTATTTGGGAAATTCTGAGTACACCCAGAGATATTCTCCACATCCCTAAAGAATGTCTAAATTGTCAAAGGTTGTGTTACCTGGTACAACCACCATAAAGGCTGATCGCAAATTGAGACTAATCTCTAATACACTGCTGCAGGTGTGACTCGGAGAACCACTATTGCGTAGATCTCTGGGGCTAGTGTAACGTGGTCAGGCTCCTTGCTTGATGATTTAGAATCTATGTGTAGAAGTGACATGTACTTGTTTCTATGTCACATACAGGATTCTACAGGCTTCGCGGCTGGACGCAATGAAGGAGATTGGCCTGCATAACGCTTGGCACGTTGACATGCAGGGGACGGTGGCTACAACAATGGTCTGTGGATACAGAATCCAAGAAGGGTATGGTGAGTCAGCCCTTCACGGGTGAGGCCCTGTTGAGATGTTCGTGATACATGAATATCCAAGCCAACTGCGGGTAAGTGGACATATCTTCCTTCCTCAGCTGCACGGACCAGGATATTAGATCCTACACCTATACTACAATCCCTTCAAACTGCAAGATTTACACATAAATCCATGGGTTCCTCCACTTTCTTTAGAGGACATTGGGGAAATTCCAGAAAACCTGCACCGCCGGGTTCCTGGGAACGGATTTCGGTTTTGGTATTCTCAAAACCTTAATTTTGACGGTGAATCTCACAGCCTGGGGATCAGGCAGGTGGGCGTGAGACTAAAAATATTTCAGTAAAACATCTAGGTGATATCCTACCTAGTTTCCTGGGAAACGTTAGGCTGCCCAGAGGTGCAGACTGGAGTTTCTAGTGCTCCCGCCTCCCAGATCCTTCATATCAGGCTTAATAGCTTCTCAGGCTGAAAGTACAATACCGTTGGAAGCTTTTCTAACATTTGACAAACACGTGTCATTATTCCAGTTCCACTTCGTTTACGTAACAGGGGTTACTATTCGAACCTAAGTTCATCGAACCCCTACTGGTGGGTGTTCAATTCAGGATGGAGTCTAAGAGCGGTGATCTCTTGTAGAGATATAGGGTTATTCCTGGTATCCCGGAATATCAGGGGTGCGTACATTCACATTAAATCGTACCGCCTCTCTAGGCCTGTCTAGGGTTGCACTACACCTATGTCACTTCCAGTTCCAAATGCTGCACTTCTATGCATCACCGTGGGTGTTCATCAAGGCCATGGTAGTGATTATGCTCCTACTCCACAGACCAGGAGTGGACATAGTTCCATATCTGGACGACCTTCACATCTTCCAGGGAGATGTTGTTACTGAGGGTTGCTCTCTCAAATCACCTGTCCCGGAATTTTGGGTGGATCCTGAAGCTTCCTAATTTCACATTTGGAGCCGACAAGGGGCGTTCCTTCCTGGGGATGATTCTCAACACGGAAGGGTAGAGCGTGTTTCTACCGGTGGAGAAAGCGTTGGTGATCCAATCAATAGTACGGGATGTCCTGAAGCGAGCCCAGGTATCGGTTCATCAGTGCATTCGCCTTTGGGGGAAATGGTAGCCTCTTGTGGGGCTCGACAGTACAGAAGATTTCTTGCAAGGTCTTCCCAACTGGATCTCCTGGTCAGATGATCGGGATCTCATCTTCATATGCACCAGCGTATACACCTGTCGCCGAAAGCCAGTATTTCACTAATCTGGTCGCTGCAAACTTCTCACCTTCTCGAGGGCTACAAGTTAGGGATTCTGAATTGGTTCTTTCTAACCACGGTTGTCAGTCTCAGAGGTTGGGGAACTGTCACCTAAGGGGAAAAACTTCTAAGGAAAGTGGTCAAGTCTGAAATCCATTCTTCCGATAAACATTCTGGAGCTAAGGGCTGGGTACAATGGCCTACTGCAGGCGGCACATCTTTTTCAACATTAGGCCATTCAGATTCAGTCGAACAATGTCACGGCGGTGTCCTCCGCAGCAATCTTCATTCCGGGAGTGGACAACTGGGAAGCGGACTTCCTCAGCAGACACTATCTTGTTCCAGGTTACTGGAGCCTCCATCAGGAGGTTTTCGTAGGGGTAATAAGCCGATGGAGTATACCCACATGCAGGTGTGGTGGACGCACTGGTAACTCATGTGGGTGTTCTAGTCAGTGTATGTGTTCCCTCCTCTGCTACTCATCCCAAGGATTCTCAAGCTCATTAGACATGAGTTCAGGTGTTCCTCATTGTTCCGGACTAGCCAAGAAGGGCTTGATACGCGGATCTTCCAGACTTCCTGCTGGAAGATCCGAGGCCTCTTCCTCTTCGCGAGGACCTTCTGCAATAGGGGCCATTCACCTATCAAGACTTACCGCGGCCCGTGTGACGGCATGGAGGTTGAACGCTTGATATTAGCTCGGAAGGGCATTCCACAGAAAAAAAAAGTAATTCCTACTGTGCTCCAGGGTAGGAAGGGAGTAACGTCTCAGCATTACCATCAGATTTGGAAACAGTGTGTCTCTTGGTGTGAAGCCAAGAAGTTTCCTACGGTGGTGTTTCAACTAGGATGGTTTCTTCTCTTTCTACTAGCAGGTGTGGATGTGGGCCTACACTTGGAGTCCCATAATAGTCCAGGTTTCGGCCTTGTTCACTTTCTTCCAGAAACAATTGGCTGCTCTCCCTGAGGTTCAGACTTTCTTGAAAGGGGTTCTGCACATCCAACCACTTTTTGTGGTTCCTACGGCACCGTGGGATCTTCACGTGGTGCTGCAGTTCCTGCAATCAATTTGATTCGAGCCTTACCAGGAGGTAGAGGTCAAGTTTCTTACTTGGAAGGCATTCACACTGTTAGCATTGGCATTTGCTAGGCGTGTGTCGGGATTGGGGGCATTGTCCTACAAGAGCCCTGCTTGATTTTCCATGAGGATAGAGAGGAGCTCAGAACGCATCAGCAATTTCTTCCAAAGGTAGTGTCGGCTTTGCATATCGACCAACCTATTGTGGTACCAGTGGCTACTGACTCCTCAATTCCCTCAAAGTCCTTGGCTGTGGTGGAGGCTTTGATTATTTCTGTGAAGAGAACTTCTAGTCACAGACGTTCGGATGCTCTGTTTGTCCTTTATGATCCCAACAAGGTTGGGTGTCCTGCTTCTAAGCAGACGGTTTCTCGCTGGATCAGGTTTCTATCCAGTATGCTTCTTCTACTGCAGGATTGGCGTGTCAAAATTCTGTTAAGGCCCACTCTGCCCGTAAAGTGGGTTCTTCCCGGATGGCTGTTCGGGGTGCCTCGGCTTTGCAATTTTGCCGGGCAGTTACTTGGTCAGGATCGAACACGTTGGCTAAATTCTGCGAGTTCAATACTTTGGCCTCTGAGGACCTTAAGTTTAGTCAATCTATTCAGTAGGAGCCTCAGCGCTCTCCCTCCCATACTGGGAGCTTGGGTACATCCCCATGGTACTAAATGGAACCCCAGCATCCTCTAGGACGTAAGAGAAAATCGGATTTTAATTACCTACCGGTAAATCCTTTTCTTGTAGTTCGCAGAGGATGCTGGGCCCCCGCCCAGCGCTTAATTTTCCTGCAATGTCACTTGGTTACTTATTGGTTCAGCTGTTGCTGTTACTCTTTCCTGCTGATTAGCATGGTTACTTCTAGTCCCTGCTGGTTAACATGGTTTCTTCATGTTGCGCGCCGCTTAGCATGGTTTCTCCACGTTGCATGCGGATTAACATGGTTTCTTCATGTTCCTGCTGCTTAGCATGATTTCTTTCATGTTGCATGCCGGTTGGCATGGTTTCTTCATGTTTCATGCTGGTTCGCTTGATTTCTTCAAGTTGCAAGCTGGTTTGCATGGTTTCTCCATGTTGCATGCTGGTTAGCATGTTTTCTCCATGTTGCATGCTGGTCAGCATGGTTTTTCGATTCGGTGTAAGCTGGTGGGATTCTCACCGCTATCTGTGTATTTCCTTCTCTCGAAGTATGTCCGTCTCCTGAGGCACAGTTTCTAAACTGAGTCTGGTAGGAGGGGCATAGAGGGAGGAGCCAGCCCACACTATTAAACTCTTAAAGGTCAGTGGCTCCCAAAGGACCCGTCTATACCCCATGGTACTAAATGGAACCCCAACATCCTCTACGGACTACGAGAAAAGGATTTACCGGTAGGTAATTAAAATCCTATTTTTACAACACAGAATGTTTTCTAAATGATGCAACCTACTGTGCATGGCAGATGCCATTTTGTATGTTTGGTATATCCCCTAATATATACACTTAGGGGTATATTCAATAACATTCGGATCCATTCTGACATGCAGTTGTTGGAATGGATCCGACAACCCCTATTCAATGGACGGCCAAATCCGACTGTCGGATTTGGCCCTATCCAGGGTCCTGTCCTGCCGCTGCTGTCAGCGGCTGTGGATGCGCCGACAGCAGCGGCGGGGGTGCAGATGGTGAGGGTGAGTGGGACAGCGACGGGGGTAAGCTGGACGGCGGCGGGGGAAGCTGAGATCGGTGGCCGGCGGGGGGGGGGGAGCTGGCAGCGGGGGCCATGTCTGCGGCGGCGGTGGGAGGCACTGCAGGGAGATAGGTGTCTGGCCGTCCCCTGGCCAGGCACCTCTCTCCCTGCAGTGCCTCCCCCTGCTGCCGCAGACATGTCTCCCCCGCCGCCAGCTTCCCCCGCAGGCCGCCGATCTCAGCTACCTTAGCCGCACCGCTCCCCGGGGGGGTGGGCAGGATGTACTAACCTGTCCCGCCGCATTAACTGCTTTACTCTGTGCTCCCCTGATATTGTTCATGGTAACCTGCTGTCTCCAGCTCCCCTTATCCCCCCCAGCGCTGTTATTTGCTCCTTGTTTACACATGCACCACTGTGGCCACTCAGGTCTCAGCTTTAATAAAGCAGAGACCTGAGTGGCCACGGCGGTGCATGTGTAAGCAAGGAACAAATAGCAGTACCGGGGAGGGGGAACTGGAGACAGCAGGTTACCGTGGACAATATCAGGGAAGCGCAGACTGAAGCAGTTAATGCGGCAGGACAGGATAGTATATCCCACCCCCCGTCTCCTCACCTCAATCCATCTTGTTTTCAAGTCGGATTGAGTTTGTCGGAAAAGGGGGCCAAAACCTGTCGGATCCACGTGTTTTCCGACAGGTTGGGAATTCTCAGCTTGTCGGAAAAAAACTGCCTCTAATGAATAGGTCAAAACCCTGTCCGACCTATTTCTGTTGGAAGCTGACGTCTTTCCGACAAGACGGCAGCTTCTGACAGTTATTGAATAAACCCCTTAGAGTCAATGGCATGTACAGTGTAAGGTAGGCAATACATATAAAGTACATAAATATGTTAAAAACTATATATAAAAAATAAATACAAAGTCCATAAAATATAAACATTATTTGGAGAACAAAAACTGTATAGAGACCAATGATCACAAAAATAATATCAATAAACATTATAACTTTCATCACTTGTCGCCCCATTTGGTCATCGCCATTTAATGGGTTGGATACTTGTGAATGTAGAGGCAGCACCCAGATAGATCACACTTAGATTGCAGAACAATAGATCAACATTTCAAACTTTATTCACTTCATCATCAGGATAAGTGAATAAACTTCAAAATGGTGATCCACTATCCTGCTATTTAAGTGTGATTTATCCGAGTGCCACCTCTACATTGACCTGTGTTGGACCTCTGGCTGCGGTTACCTAAGAGGGCACCGGAACAGATGCAAGTATTTTATGGGAGTTCTCCTGTATAGTACTGATTTATATATCTATATACTGTAAGTGAAAGTATGTATGATGTATGTTTCTTCTTCCACGGCTCCTACATGGCCTAATGGATATGGCCCAATCTTGATACACATACTCTTCATTATCCAACTTAAAATACCGGCAGGGTTTAAACGTAAGAAATACACTCCTTTCGGGGCCAGGGCCATATGTATATTTGTATAAAATTGATCTGTTTGACTGTCCGGTTATGCATTTGGCCACCCCTGCACCTATTGGGATAAAATCAATGCAAGGTGATCCAGTTGTATCCTTGCCAGGTTTTAGGGGGGCTGGTTGAGTCCCAGTTGGACCTCCCGGCAGAATGTGCCGTGCAGAACTTTGAGTCAGGAAGCCTGGGTGGATTTAGAAGAAAACATCATAGAGTGGTGACATTGGATCCCAGAAGACATACTGGGGGTTGCGGTCGGTTGGACATCATGGCAGAATGCACCGGGCAGAACTTTGACCCAGGGAGCCTGTACTGGTCCCATCCACTAGATGGATTTGGAAAAAAACTTTTCAGAGTGGTAACATTCAATTTAAGAAGACATGCTAGGGGGTTGGGGTACCAGTCAGACCTCCCCTCCCATTGGTGTATGCTGGCTAGAACTTTGACCCGAGGAGCCTGTTCTGGGTCTGCTGCTGGTCGGATTTGGATGAAAACTTTTATGAACTGTAATAACTGACAGAAATTATCATAATTCAATTACCTGAAATCACCGACTGAAATAATCATAAATGAATGAACTAAAATTACTCACAGCAATGGAGGTGGGAAGACAAAGAATGTTGTGTACCCAATTGCCTTGGAATAGCAACACTGATAACAGAAGGGAAACTTTAAACCCATCTCGTAATTAAAAACTGATTATAAAACTGAAAAGCTGGGGATCAGGGCTACTGGTGACACCCCCCAAAAAAAACCCCTTCACTGGGCAGCCACCTCATGAGTGTGTAGGAAGAGCTACTAATTAATTCTAATATGTGGACAGGTTACATCCAACTCATTGATAAATTAATAACTAGAAAATGTAAACCAGGGCAATGCCAGATACTTCAGCTAGTGTTGCCTGCATTATACAACTTCCTGTGATCCTTGCAGTATGCAATCAACATTCCATTGACACCTCCAACATGCAGACAGCCTTCCTAGGACCCCCTTTACAATACAGATAGTATTCCTGTGACGTGACCATTGCATAATAAAGAGGGCATTCTTGAGATCACTACAGAATACAGAGAGCCTCCTTGTGACTCCAGCACAATACAGAGATTATGTCTGTGTATTTCAGTGATCCTTGTACCACACAGAGAGCATTCCAGTGACCTTTGCACAATACAGAGAACCTTTCTAAGACTACTTCACTATTAGAGAACCATACAGTGATCATTAACCAATATAGAGGACCTTCCTGTGAACCTTGCACAAAAACAATACAGAGAACAATACAAAGACACTTCCAGTAACACCGGTACCATTCATAGATTCTCCTAGTGACTCCTACAGAATACAAAAAGTTTCCAGTGACCCCAAAAACATTAACAAAAACTACATAACAAGAACACAATGCATTGACATAACCTACATAACCAGTACACAATGCATAGAGCCTTTTATGACCTCTACACAACACCTCCCAGTTACACTTCCACCAGACAACTTTACACTGTCCCCTACATTATACAGATAGCCTTCCAGTGATGATTGTACATTATAGAGAAGTTTCAAGTGACTTCACTTCACATTACAGATAATCTTCCTGTGACTGCTGTAATATATAGAGAATCTTACAGCTATCCTTGCACAATAGTGGGAAGTTCTGATAAAGGAGGAAGTGAGGTGGCAATTATTAGAAGAGAGAAGGCAGCAGGATGGGCGTATGTGAAGAAATTAGGTTACTGAAGTAGGGTGGAGTGGGGAGGTTGACAGCTTTGTAGCTGAGAAAGAGGACTTTGAATTTAATTCTGAGAGGTATAGGGAGTCAGTGTAGTGGCTAGCAGAGAGGGGTTACAGAGGTGGAGCACTGAAAAAAAGTTTAATTGGACACTGACAGTAGAGCTTAAATGAAGCTAGAGAGAGGCGATGCGAGTGTTAGGAAGTCCATAGAGGAGATTATAGTAATCAAGGTGGGAAATGATGAGAGCGTGAATGACAGTTTAAGTGAGGAAGAGCCTGATTTTGGAATTATTGTGGAGATGAAAATGGCAGGAATGTGATAGGGACTGTGGAGGGATATAGAAAGGACTAGAGTCTCAACTAGATAATGTACTTGGGGAACAGAGGAAACAGAGATGTTGTCATCAGAGAGGGAGTAGGTGATGGTATAGGGTATTTTTCAGATATTGTTTCAGCAAGCATTGTGCCATTCAGGATAAGACGGATGACAGTCAAGTGGTAACTCCAGAGAGTTACTACAAATTAAAGTTTGCAGCTTACGGTATTCACAAATAACATCCAATTTCAGGGGGTGAAGGTGGGAACTGCAAATATTTAGTATCACTGTAATATATCACAGAGGGTATCTCCAAGACCTTTCTGACCATGATGTAAATGGAATTGCACACACTTTTAAATATACAGCTGATTATGCATTAGGGTAAATACAGAGTAGGAGTTGTAGTTTGCAGGATGTAAATGGAATTGCACAGTCGCATGAAAGTGGCTGTACAATACTGTACAAGTAACATTCAAATGCAGCAGGAGGTGTCTGTAGGAAATAGATGCCTTCTGCATGTATCTGCGATATGACTGCTCCGTCCAAAGATGTAACATTGAATCTCCATTGCAACCAACGTGATCATCCGTCTCAGTGGTTGTTGCATTCGTCAAGTCTGTGTAAGCTGAAGCTTGGACATCAGAACCACACTGCCAGGCCCAGAAAGTCTGTGTCTGATGATGCAGGCCCTGAACTCGGGTGGTCTTCTGTATGCCGGCGGTCGGGCTCCCGGCGCTCAGTATACCGGCGCCGGGAGCCCGACAGCCGGCATACCGACACTTATTTTCCCTCGTGGGGGTCCACGACCCCCATAGAGGGAGAATAAAATAGTGTGGCGCGCGTAGCGCGCCACCGTGCCCGTAGCGTGGCGAGCGCAGCGAGCCCGCATGGGGCTCATTTGCGCTCGCCACGCTGTCGGTAAGCCGGCGGTCGGGCTCCCGGCGCCGGGATGCTGGTCGCCGGGAGCCCGACCGCCGGCCAGCCGTAGTGAACCCCCTGAACTCAGCACACCATCAAAACTGTGACAACACTCCACAGTGCTTGGCATATTAAACAACTCAAAACATTTTGAAAGTCAATAAACTGATGAGACTTAAGAGGGTTCATGTGAATTTTCTTCAAATTATTTAACTTTTTAGGAATGACAGTATTATGTTCTTTGGTCAAAATAGTTTTTTATGCAGTTGTCATATTTCAAAATCAAAGCATCGTTTTCATATGTACATGTGAGAGGCTTCAATATATCAGACATTAAAATAATAAATCACGAAAAGCTTAGTTTTTTATTAACTTACATTCTTGTTTTTTATTGTTTAATAAAAAATTGATTTAATTTGAACAAAATGATTTTGTTTTCATTTACCTTTATTTCTTCAGATTTCATACTGTGTGTTCTTCATCACAACCAATGAATGTGCTTCTTTTTTAAAATATACCATTGTTTTACAAAATAATACCTGATATACGAAAAGACACAATAGAATGTCCATCAGCTATAGGATATATTTTTACCATAACCTTCCTTGTGTGATTTTTCTTACATGGAAATTGTCAGGTGTAATTGAAGTACTTTCCTTGAGAACATGCATCCTGCCAAAGAAACTAAAGGGCCCTACACACTGGCCGATTTTTTGAAAGATATGAACGATCTCGTTCATAAATGAACGAGAACTCGTTCATATCTTTCAGTGTGGAGACTCCAGCGATGAACGATGCGCGGCCCCGCGCTCGTTCATCGCTGGTCTCCCGTCGGCTGTACATGCAGGCCAATATGGACGATCTCGTCCATATTTGCCTGCACTTCAATGCAGCCGCGTGACGGGGGGAGTGAAGAAACTTCACTCCCCCCGTCACTGCCCCCCCGCCGCCGGGTCGCTCGTCGGCCGTATCCGCCGTCGGGCAGCTCGGCGGCGGGTCGGCCAGTGAGTAGGGCCCTTAACAGTCTGCTATCGAATGAAACTAGAAAAGCATTAAAAGATTAATTTAATTGAGTTGCTCTTCAGTTTAGACTATCTGTGCACAGTGCTGATACAGGATTTTCTGTAAAATGTATTAACTATAGACACATGCACCCTTTCTGGTAGGAGCTAATTATAATTGATTGGCCAGTGGATACTGAATGGATGATTTGTCAGACTTTATTATGTTTCAAAAAATCCTACCTAATACAATAGATGTTCTTTACAGGGCCATCTTAAAAGCATTGTAAGCCCTGGGTAAAACAACACACTTGGGACCCTACCGTCCTATTTATGTGAACCAATTAAAAAAATCATAACATGCCACTCCTACAGTACCCGCACCCTCTCCACATGCTTCCATACAGTACTCTGATTGGTGAATAGCTCCAGACATCCACCAATCAGCATGCTGACTATCTGGCTGAAGGCTGGGAGGCAGGTAGAGAATGCTGCCTGGCTGCTTTGATTGTGTGACCACCTCCCAAAAGCTGCTCGGAGGACTTTAGAATTGTGGGGCCCTGGGTTGCTCAGTGTGCCTATATATTAAGATGGCCCTGGTTCCTTAAACATTTAATGGTTACAATATAGTTTAATACTGTACTAGAAAACAGAAACTGTGCTCATTCAAAGGTCAAGAATTGCAGGAAATAAAGTAGCAATACATGTTGCACATTGGGCCTAATTCAGATTTGATTGCAGCAGCAAATTTGTTAGCTAATGGGCAAAACCATGTGCACCAATGGCGGACACCAGATGCACGTCTAACACCAACATAGCTGTCAAGGCCTCAGTTACCTGCTTTGCAACAGGATGACTGCTGTCATATTTCATATTCCTTGCAAACGACTGTTGGACAGTCAATTGCTTAGTTGAAGTAGTACAAGTAGTCTTCTGACTTTCCCTCTGGAATGACGATCGACTCCCAGCAGCAACAATAGCAGCAGCAGCAACAGAAGGGGTTCTTGATCTTTCCCTATTTTATCCTCCAAATTTTTGTTCTCCATTATTTTTCTGGAGTTTATAACAATATGCAGCACAGGAGAGCGTACCCCTACACCACACAGGGCAAACCCTGTATAAATTATTTGGATTAATTATTAATAACCCCTTTATGTGGAGTAAATAATATACAGCAAAACTGCAACTGCTAGCACTCGCACAGCATTTAAACAAGCACAAGGCAAGGCCACCTAACAGCGATTCGATCACAATTCAATTGCAATCACATTACAGACCCAGCAAAACAAGGGAAGCCCCGTGCCAGCGCAGCCATCTTTCCCATCGCAGCGGCCGCCTGTGATGTCACATGACTGCCCCTGCAACGTCATGGACGCCTGCATTCCCGTTGCCATGCACCTGCAACGTCGCGCCACTGTCCCGATTGTCCCGCAAACGCCTCTGCCTATAAATCATAACGCACAGCCCCAGAAATTGGGAAAATTTAATCAGATCGTACCTGCGATCCAACCTGAATAAGGCCCTATATCACATGGTAGACTGCATTGCCGGCACATATTGAATAAGGGCATACCTGCTGCAGGCCCACTGTAGCATCTGTTCTATGTGCACTTAGAGACACCCCACACCATATACCTATTATAGATAACCCACTACTGGTGATTTATATAGTTGTAAAAATCACTAGACGAATCTGCTTTTGGACTTGAGTGCAACTAGACTTCTAGCCATTAGTAACAACAGAAAAAGTCCTGAAGTTGGGAAGGTGAGAGGAGGAGAAAGTGGGCGTATTTCTCAACATTTAAATTGCAAAACAGGAGCAGGATAATATATACAGCTATATATATATATATTTATATATATATATATATTTAAAAAAATTAATATATATATATATATATATAGATATGCCATTTTACAATAGAGCCCATTTTTGTGCCTGTGCCAGAAAGAGAATTGGTGCCTCCCCGCCATATGTAAAATAGGGACAGTGCACACCAAAAATATAGGGGTTTTGCTTTTATGGGGAAGGAGTGTGGCCACAAAATAGTACCAGATCACATTATACTGCACTGTAGTGTCCGTTAGTCACATTACACCACACAGTAGTGTTCATTATTCAAATTAAACCACTTAGTTGTACTCCTTATACACATTAGACCACACAGTAGTGCTATTTATGCACTCAACACAAAACATTAGTACCCCCTACTCACATTACACCACAGTAGAGCCCCTTAAACATTTTACGTCACAGTAAAACCTGTTAAGACACATTACACCACATAAGTGCCCCTTAGACATGTTACACCACAGTAGAGCCCCTTACACAAATTATGACAGGTAGAGCCCTTATAGACATTATGCCAGGTATAGCCCCTACACATTATGCCAGGATGAGCCCCTACACATTATGCCAGATAGAGCCCCTACACCTCATTCCTCCTCCTACTTCTCATTCCTCTGTCTCATCATTTACCCCTTCACGCAGGGTGTAGTGTCGGTGAACAGAGTGTGTGTGTGTGTGTGTGTGTGTGTGTGTGTGTGTGTGTATGTGTGTGTGTGTGTGTGTGTGAACTAGGTGTAGTGTCCGTAAGCAGGGTAGAGAGAGAGAGAGTGAGGCACAGGGACATTCACATACAGGGAGACAGACACAGATAGTTATATACACAGGAACAGAGAGAGAGAGAGAGAGAGAGAGAGAGAGAGGTATGGAGACACATACAGAGAGTCAGACACAGACAGTCATATTCATAGTAAGTTGGAACATAGACAGAGATGATGTATCCAGCAGACTATCGAATGCAGTCTATCGTCATTGAACTAATCATTATGTAGCAAGAACATGGGCCTGTCAGAGACCTCATTTACCTCCCTGGTATACACTGTGGATGAGATCTTCTGCTAATATGGGTGGGATTACACCCTCAGCCAAAAAATGGGCCTTGTGAGCTCGTCAGAATATTTATTCTTACAGCAGTGTATTAAAACTACATTACTCATTAAATCATTTAGATTCCATGTCTGATGACATTTATTACAACACATGAAAGAGACAAATTCAGCAGCTATCCTTGTAGTCTGAAAAAAATGGCAGTGATGCTGAACCTTTGGAAAGTGGAGTCACTATATAGCAACAAAGCTATGACATTTTTTTTTACAGAGCCACCTGTACAAATCCATATTTGATTATTGGAAATGGGAAGTGTAGGTGACCTTTACAGTAAGTTATACTAATTAGAAATAGGTTGATACGGCTTGATGTCCAGCTCTGTGACAGTTCTCTGCAATCACGCAATCTGCCCACAGATACCAAACATGAAATACTGTATGCATGTAATCTGTAGACTCCTCAAGCCTCCACTGGTAGGGGCAGAGAGAAGAGGCTAAGTGGGATATGCAGGCAAAGGGTCACTCAGTGACAACAGCAGGGGTGGCACTTAGAGGAGTTTTACTTGGGAGCAGTGGTGCCAGTATGCGGGTACGCTCAGGTACGGAAGAATTTGGCAGCGGGTACGCAGTACCACCTGCCACACACTTTGCCATTGCCACAATTATAAGTGCCACAAAGCAACAAGACCATGGTGCTTGGCAGCATGACTGCTCCTCCCACTTTGTCCGGATTACTGGGAGTACGACAGTGGCTGTATTTTCCTATTATAATGGAGGCATTACTATATATTGTTATTAAATTGGGGGCATTACTATATATTTCTATTATACTGGCGGTATCACTATATATTTCTATTATACTGGAGGCATTACTATATATTTTTAGCCTTGCCTCCAGAATCCCCCCAAAAAGGGGCTATGTCATGTGGCCACTCCGCTAGTGTCATGTAGCCACTCCCACTAGCAGCATGTGGCTACGCTCCATCACAACACATGACCACGCCCATTTTTCATCACTCAGTACCCATAAGAAAACATTTCTACTTGTAACCACTGCTTGGGAGAAACATTTAGTGGAGGATTGTGGGCAGTAGTCGACTGGCCATAAGAATCACCGGGGAGATTCCCGGGAGGCCGACTCCACTGTGAGGGCCGGCCGTCGGCTGAGTGCTTTTCTTTTCTGTTATTTTTTTTTTTGCTGCCTAATCAGCAAAGCCACCTAGTGGCCGCCGGCAGAACTAACAGCATATCCCCTGCTCAGCTTCAGGATAGACAGGAAGTGTCATGTGTTTACTTTCTCACTTTCTCACGCTGTCGGACAGAGGTGAGGAGCTGCAACAGAATTAAATAGGGGGTACAGTCAAAAGAGGTACAGTAATAGCTGGATGAGGTAAACAGAGCCCTTTATAACAAACACTTCTTACCTACCCATGTGTGCCAGCCCCCGCTCTTCGACCCATCCCTGTGCATGCCATCCCCCGCTCCTCCACCCAAGCCTGTGCGTGTGCCAGCCCCCGCTCCTCCACCCAGCCCTGTGTGTGTACCAGCCCCCACTTCTGTACCCAGCCCTGTGTGTGTGTGCCAGCCCCCACTCCTGTACCCAGACCTGTGTCTAGCACACACAGGGCTGGGTCCAGGAGCAGGGGCTGGCAAACACACAGGGTAAAGGGCTGGGTACAGCTGGCACACACACAAGACTGGGTACAGGAGCCGGGGCTGGCACATACACACGGGGCTGGGTATGTGTGCCAGCCCCCAATCCCGTACCCAGCCCTGTGTGTTTGCCAGCCACACTTCTGTACCCAGCCCTGTGTGTGTGCCAGCCCCCACTCCTGTACCCAGCCTTGTGTGTGTGTGCCAGCCCCCGCTCCTGTACCCAGCCCTGTGTGTGTGCTATCCCCAGCTCCTGTACCCAACCCTGTGTGCCAGCCACGGCTCCTGTACCCAGCTCTGAATGTGTGTGCCAGCCCCCACTCATTTACCTAGCCGTGTGTGTGTGCCAGCCCGTGCTCCTGTACCCAGCCCTGTGTGTGCCAGCCCCCTGGTCTTCTATCCTACTCCGTATGTGCCAGCCCCCGCTTCTCTATCCAGCCTGTGTGTGTGTCAGCCACTAATGCTGCTTTCACATCGCAAACCCTGCATTTAAAACGTTTCTTAAAACGGGTCTGAGTAGTTACACCTCCTTCACATCGCATGTTGTAACCAGTATATTACCATTTCATTACCATTTTGGTACCTTTCACACTGAACCCGTTTCACCCATAGAAAACCGTGGTTGTCATTGTAAATTTACTTTTCTGGCCCACACATTATTCATAATTATTAATTAATTATTTATTAATAATTTGGCTAGTCGTACAATGGCAGCTTCAAGCATCTTTACCATGTTTTTGTATATTACTGCATCTTTCACACACTGTCCCAGTGATTTGTCTAGCAATTTCTTCATCCTCTCTGATCCTAAGCAGCTCCCTAACCTCCTCATCACTCCAATTTGCCATTTTAAACTGTATTCTGTATAATAAAACGCTCCCTTCACTCTCATGTGTTTCCTCCAGTTTATTTCCTGCTTCTGCCTGGTGACATCATGCATGGAGACAGCCTATCACCTTCTGTGGCTTGGAAATACCATTTCAGACCCTTTCACACTGCACAATGAAACGGGTCTGAACCGTGTAGGACCCTGCTTTTTAACCGTTTCAAAATACCAGTATTTTGAAAACGGTAAATTCAAGGTGGCCCTTTCACACCGCAGCTAGAACCGTTTTGGAAGGCTTAAAAATCGGCAATTTACCGGGTTAAAGCTGCGATGTGAAAGGGGTATAAACCTAGCCCTGTATGTGTGCCAGCTCCCCTCCTGTCCCCAGCCCTGTGTGTGTGTCAGCCCCAGCTCCTGTACCCAGCCCTGTGTGTGCCAGCCCCCGCTCATGTATCCAGCCCTGTGTGTATGTGTGTGTGTGCCAGCCCCAGCTCCTGTACCCAGTCTTGTGTGTGTGCCAGCCCCCACTCCTTTATCCAGCCCTGTGTGTGTGCCAGCCCCTGCTCCTGGACCCAGCCCTGTGTGTGCTAGACCCCGCTCCTGTACCCAGCCCTGTGTGTGTGTGCCAGCCATGGCTCCTCTATCTAGCCTGTGTGTGTGTCAGCCACTAAATCTAGCCCTGTGTGTGCCATCCCCCCTTCTGTACCCAGCCCTCTGTATGTGCCAGCCCCTGCTCCTGTACCCAGCCCTGTGTTTGTGCCAGCCCCTGGGTCGGCAACTGAAATCTTAGGGCCCAGTACTGTGATATCTCTGGGGCCTCCCCTCAACACACACGTATATATATATATATATATATATATATATATATTTACACACACACACACACCCACACCCCCACATATATAAATACACACATATATACACATACATTATATATACAAATATACATATATATGTATATATATAAAAACATATGCAAATATACAAACACGCACATATATATATATTCTTATTAGAATAAACCGCACTCACATCCCTGTATTGGATGTATTGCTCCACTATAGTAACCGAGGGTTACAAAATAATATTCCATATGTGGCTAATATCACCAAATGATGGCACTCACCATTATACAACTGTTCATTTTTAATAGTTCAGCATTACCACCGGGTATTGTTCAAATCCCAACGTTGTGACCCCTAAAGGGTCATTATCAAGACAAGCAGCACAAAGGCAGAGGTCTGCACAGCACACCAGCCTGGCATTGTGGCCCTGTTTTTTGTGCCCCTGATCCTCGGAGCCCCTCTAAACCTCGTGGCCCAGACCAGTTTTCCCATTTGACACCCCCTTGTCGCCGCGCCTGCCTCTACCCAGCCCTGTGTGTGTGTCATCCCCTGAACCCAGCCCTGTGTGTGCCAGCTCGTGCACCAGTACCCAGCCCTGTGTGTTCCAGCCCCCACTCCTGTATGCAGCCCCTGCTACTGTACTCAACCTATTCTCCGGTACGCAGCCGTGTGTGTTTGCCAGCCCATTCCCTTGTACTCAGACATTTGTGTGTGCCAGCCCATTCTACTGTACCCAGCCCCTGCTACGGTTCTCAGCCCCTACTCCTGTACCCAGCCCTGGGTGTGCTAGCCCCTCCTCCTGTAACTAACCCTATGTGTGCGCCAGCCCCTGCTCCTGTACCCAGCCCTGTGTAACAGTCCCTCGTCTGTATGTACCCTGTGGTACCTGCTTGGCGTATGATCAGCAAGAATAGCCTGATCTTGCAAGTCCCTCTGCCTGTGCCAAGCCAAGCTCTTCTCCCTACATGTCTCTCTCCTCTTTCCCTCCTTCCATCCGTGTCTCTTCCTATCCACCGTTCCCCATCCCTTTTCTCTTTTCCTGTATCTCCTCTCCATGGTATAGATTTCTCTCTTTCTCATTATATAGTTGTATCCGGACTTTCAAAAACATAACCAAATGCCAGCTATGCAGTAGTCTGCTTTGACCCTTCTATGTCAGGCTACTTACTAACCCTCTCACATAGCTGCCATATCATGCCTCCCACTCATCTTTACTTGGACCATTCTTCTGTTCTCTGTCTGTTCAAATGACAAAGCTAAGCAGACTGGGCATTATTATTTCACCCACTTATGGCCATGAGTAATGCCAAGTCTTCTGGGTTTTCAGTGCTGACTAATTTGCAACCCATGCGGCAATGGAAGCTACAAATTCTTTACTACAGAGTTTAGAAACTTTTAGAATTACAACCATTGCTGTGTAAAGGGTAGTCTGCGGTGCCGAAGTCAGTAACATGTCTCTACAAACAGTGTCACTACATCGCAGAGCAGGCACTGCTGGTGCCTAATCACTGCAGAGCTCACACTTTACGGCATTAAACAGCAGAGCTAATTTCTTTTTTGGTGCTAGCAGAACTTGTACTTTCTGGGTCACACAGTCCACATAGCTTATTATTACTACTGGGTGCCACAGACTGCAAAGTTTATAGCTGCTGTTTGCCACAGACTACAGCGTATTGATGTTACATGTGACAGAATCCAAGTTTATTATTGCTGAGTGCCACAGACTGGTTGTGGATCATTGGGCCCTAAATAGGTCGACAGCTATTGGTTAATAGTGACTAGGTTGACACCTGAAAAAGGTTGACATGGTGCAAAGGTCAACATGGAAAAAGGTTGATATGAGTTTTTGGAATTTTTTGGTATTGTTTTCTCTGTAAAGTGACCGGGAACCCCAATTAGTGCACCACGTCCCATCGCATGGCTCGCTTCGCTTGGTTGCTATTCCCAATCATAGTCCATGTGGATCGGAAAGTATAAAAAAGTTAAAAAAAAAACCTCATGTCAACCTTTCCTGTGTCGACCTTTGCCATGGTGACCTATTATTGTCAATGTCGGGTGAGGGTGATGATATTTGTGATCTTTGGATAATGAGTTTGGTCTCTATGTGGTAATAATTATGTGTCTATTTGCTGGAGTTTTTGGGGTTTGTGTTCAGTCTCGTTGGTGGCTGGGTATTATTTGGAATATGGAGGTTTGGGATTTGTCACTACAGGTTAAAGGTCTGTGAGTGTTGGGGCCACTAGATTACCAATAATCTTGAAACCAGAAATGTGTAGCGAAGTTCTAATTGCGCTTACTTTGGTGTTGGTACCGCCTACAGTCCATTTGGTGCTGTCCATGTGAGACCACTTCTAGAATTTTTTCCAGGGTCACTTTTAGTTCCCAATTCGCTTCTGATTGTGTGCAAGTAAGGAATGTTTGATTAATATTAGTGCTGCTACATAGAGGGGACATGCTCCAATGTGAGTGCTGACATCTGGGCCAGATTAGTCAGATAGACAGGGACATATACATACAGAGAGACAGACACAGTCCTACACACAGGGACATAGAGAGAGAGAAAAAGGGACAGACACATACAGAGAGACAGACACAGGCAGTTATATACATAGGGACAGAGAGAGAGGTACAGAGACAGACACATACAGAGATACAGACACAGATAATTATATACACAGGGACAGCGAAAGAGGCACAGAGACAGACACATACAGATAGATAAACTGTCATATAAACAAGGGCATAAAGAGAGCCACAGAGACAGACAGATACAGACAGAGGGTGTGATATGCGTTACCGGTGGCTGGGATCCTGACATTCAGCATCCTGACGCCAGGATCCTGGTCGCAGAATGCCGGCGGGGAAGGGGGCGAGTGCAACAAAGCCCCTTGTGGGTTCACTGCGCTCACCACGCCACAGGCTCGGTGGCGAGGTGCGATCGTCACAGGTTCTGTTCCCACTCTATGGGAATAATCCATGTTGGTTGGCATGCGACCGTCGGGGATAGTGAGGGGTCGGGTTGTAGGTGGAGGTATTAGACTCCTGACCGCCGGTCACATAGCTACATCCCCAGAGAGATTGACAGTTATATATGTAGGAAGAGAGAGAGGCACATGGACCGACACATACAGAGAGACATACATAGTCATATACACAATGACATAGAGAGAGAAAGGCACAGAGACTGACACATACAGAGAGAAACACAGTTACATACACAGGACAGACACATACAGAGAGACAGACACAGAGAGACAAACACAGATAGTTATATCCAGTGGCGTAAGTTCGTCACAGTTGCCCGGAGGCAAGATAAATATTGGTGCCCCCCCTATTTCCTATATTAAGATAAATATATGTATGTATGTATGTGTGTGTGTGTGTGTGTGTGTGTGTGTGTGTGTGTGTGTGTGTAGTGTTCTGAAAAAAAATGATATACTGTATTTATACATTTAATTGTCTTTTATTTTAAATCACACATTTCATAGCAGTCATACTCAGGATTAGAACCCATGACCTGTTACACTAACAGCAGACACTTTACTGATGGAGTTATTTGCTCCTGTAGAGGAAGCATGAAAATTCTCACTATGGGGGTAATTCCAAGTTGATCGCAGCAGGAAATTTTTTAGCAGTTGGGCAAAACCATGGCCCTCATTCCGAGTTGATCGGTCGCAAGGCGAATTTAGCAGAGTTACACACGCTAAGCCGCCGCCTACTGGGAGTGAATCTTAGCTTCTTAAAATTGCGACCGATGTATTCGCAATATTGCGATTACTAACTACTTAGCAGTTTCTGAGTAGCTCCAGACTTACTCTGCCTGTGCGATCATTTCAGTGCTTGTCGTTCCTGGTTGACGTCACAAACACACCCAGCGTTCGCCCAGGCACTCCCACCGTTTCCCCGGCCACTCCTGCGTTTTTTCCGGAAACGGTAGCGTTTTCAGCCACACGCCCCTGAAACGCCGTGTTTCCGCCCAGTAACACCCATTTCCTGTCAATCACATTACGATCGCCGGAGCGAAGAAAAAGCCGTGAGTAAAAATACTTTCTTCATAGTAAAGTTACTTGGCGCAGTCGCAGTGCGAACTTTGCGCATGCGTACTAAGCGGATTTTCACTGCGATGCGATGAAAAAGAACGAGCGAACAACTCGGAATGAGGGCCCATGTGCACTGCAGGGGAGGCAGATATAACATTTGCAGAGAGAGTTAGATTTGGGTGGGTTATTTTGTTTCTGTGCAGGGTAAATACTGGCTGCTTTATTTTTACATTGCAATTTAGATTGCAGATTGAACTCACCACACCCAAATCTAACACTCTCTGCACATGTTAAATCTGCCTCCCCTGCAGTGCACATGGGCCCTCATTCCGAGTTGTTCGCTCGCAAGCTGCTTTTAGCAGCTTTGCACACGCTAAGCCGCCGCCTACTGGGGGTGAATCTTAGCATCTTAAAATTGCGAACGAAAGATTCGCAATATTGCCATAAGACATCTCTGTGCAGTTTCTGAGTAACTCGAGACTTACTCGGCATCTGCGATCAGTTCAGTGCTTGTCGTTCCTGGTTTGACGTCACAAACACACCCAGCATTCGCCCAGACACTCCTCCGTTTCTCCGGCCACTCCCGCGTTTTTCCCAGAAACGGTAGCGTTTTTTCACACACTCCCATAAAACGGTCAGTTTCCGCCCAGAAACACCCACTTCCTGTCAATCACATTACGATCACCAGAACGATGAAAAAGCCGTGAGTAAAATTCCTAACTGCATAGCAAATCTACTTGGCGCAGTCGCAGTGCGAACATTGCGCATGCGCACTAAGCGGAAAAATGCTGCGATGCGAAGAAATTTACAGAGCGAACAACTCAGAATGACCTCCATGGTTTTGCCCAACTGCTAACAAAATTCCTGCTGCGATCAACTTGGAATTACCCCCTAAATGAAATTACGTGTAATTGTCAGAGAAGTATCTTCATATAGTTAAAACTCTCATATTTCCTATACAGGAGCAAATAGCTTCATCAGTAAGGTGACTGCTTCCAGTGTTTTAGGTTGTGGTTTCTAATCCTGTGTGTGATACTTGTAAAATGTGTATATGCAGTATAACAAAGAGGGTGTGATTTGTAAGGTGCAGGGACCAGTGAGGAAGTCGGCCACTGAAAAGACAGCGACAGCTATCAATTAACTTAATTCAATGGTGTCACAGAATGGGAGGAGAGGTGCCCCCTTCAGAGCAGGAGCCCGGCGGCAGATGACTCCGTTGCCTCCCAGAGTTCTGCCTCTGGTTATATCCACATGGACAAAGAAAGAGGAGAGACTTACATGAGTTGTGGTGCTGAGCCTGGCTCCTGCAATCCAGTCCCCAGAAGTCCCTCCTCCTCATAAAATGTAAGAAGGGAGGAGGGGCATGGAGCACATGGGGAGAGACTCATACACTGCCCTGCACTGCCCGCTGTAATGTGTGTCCGGCAGAGGAGCTGGGCGCAATGCTACTGTTATATATTAGAAAGGTTGGTGCTGCACCTGGCGGCAGGGGCTGATCAGGGTGGATGTGGATGGTGTGCTCACAGAGCAAATGTGCTTTGTGCTAAGCACTGTCTGCACCACCCTAGTTGTGGCCCTGTATTACAAATAAAAACTTTCAGCGGCCTAAACAAATAGTAGAATTCATAGGTGTGCGCAGGGGGGGTGCCTGGTGCGCACAGGCACCCCCTAATGTCTAGCACCCCGATCTCACATTCCTGATGCAGCGATCGCCGAGCAGGTTGATTACTGTCCCCTCTGCGCTACACCCTGTCAGGACTGCATTACGGACTGGACGCCTGGATTAATGAAGGGTGCCACTGCCAACGGCTTTCAAACTCCCGGCTCCACCTCCATGTACAAAAACACCGTGATGTGATTACGTCATGCTACTCGCACGCCCACCCGCCACACCTGCCACATGCCCACCTCTCTCCTTCTATGCTATGCCAACGCCAGCCACTGATGAGGATCACCTTGCAGCCAGCGTTCCTCTTAGGAAGACAAATTCAATACTGGCAGGCAGTTGGCAGCAGCATTGACACGTCAGTCATTTTTCCAGCAGCAGCAGTACTAGTCTGCGACTGTCAGTGTCAGTGAGTGACTGCAGCTTGCAGGGGAAAGAGAGGGGGAGCCAGACCAGGCTGAGGAGGAGCAGTGTAATTGCAGTGAGTGCCATCAGGGGTGTTTGTTTGGAGCACACCACAACATCTGACAATGTATCTGCTTTATTAGGATTGGTACAAGGGTGGATATTTTATATTGCGTTGACCATCCATAGATGGTTCTAGACACGCCCAAAAGGCGGTGCTAGACACACCCCTCCGATGGAGCACCCCCTAATAATATGTGCTGCGCACGCCTATGGTAGAATTGCTTTTGAACATCATTATTTGCTTTATCTTCCTGTTCTTTTTCATCTTCTGATTTACAAATGGAAGAATAAGATGTGCTATATACAATATAAAATATAGACAAGGGTGAGGAGACACAAAAAGTGTGACAGTGCAAATTATTACTTTATATTGCATGTTATCCATTATACTTTATTGCGTTAATGACTGCAGTACATACACTATAATTAAAACTGTGCAGCAACACATTTTACTCTGCCAAACTTACACAGGCATTTTTTCATCATATCACAACCTCTTAGTTACCAGTTTAACTCTTGTGAAAGTAGAAACAAATGTTAATCATTTTAAAAATGTATGGTATACTTTCATGTGGATGGGCCATAAGGAAAATAAAATTAGTAGTCATTCTTTGTAGCATAAAAAAAATAATGATCTAACTTCATTGTATAACCCTAATACTTGAATTGCACTTACAGTATTATAATTATTTTGTTATTGTTGATTTGATATAGTGCCTTAGTAGACAAGACACTACATACAAGATATACATAATACATCATGGGGCTAATTCAGTAAGGATAGCAAATTCTGCTGATTAGCAGAATTTGCTATCCTTTTCCTAGCATTATGGGGGACACCCATCACTGGGCAAGGCCACCCAACATGTTGATCGGAGCCTCCCCGCCTTCAACAAGCTGAAATTGTGAGTGATCGCAATGTATGCTTGTTAGCAGAAATACAGGAAGCCTCCTGCCGGCGCAGCTTGGCTGCGCCCGCAGGAGACCCGCCGCCTTCTCCCTGATTACAATGGCTGCATGTGACGTCATGCAGCCGTCGTGATCACGCCCACGACATGCCCCTGTTCAGCCAACTCCACCCCCTTTCGCACCGCACCGCCCCCGCAACACTCCATCTCCTCCCTGGAAATGGATCATTGCCCGCCCTGCGACTGCCTCTGCCTGATTGACGCAGAAAGTACAGGTGCATGCGCAGGATGGGCTCTGCGCATGCGCCCACGGGGCGATCGTAAAAATTCCAGATGGATCGCGACTTGCGATCCAACCTGAATTAGCCCCCTAATTTGAAGTGGGCTCAGCTTAAACAAGAGGGACAAAAGTGACGTAGAGGATGAATAATGGAGGTTATTTAGATGTGGAACCAAACCAAAAAAAGTAATCAGCTGGGCAAAACCATGTTTCACTGAAGGTTGGGCAGATGTAAAATGTGCAGGGAGATCTAGATTTGGGTGGTGTGTGCCCAAAGTGAAATTTAAATGGCAGTGTAAAAATAAAGCTGCCTAACATTTGTGCATACCTCCCAACTTCTGAAAAGCAGAAATTGGGACCTTGTCGCACGCCAAATGCGTGCCTCCTCCCTTGGAAAGGGGCGTGACCTTTGCAAAAGGGGCGTGGCCTAACTGAAGAGCAACAATCGCGAGTCACACCGCCTTTTACCGTCACTGAGGGGGCATGCCCAGCGCTCTCTGAGGGGTGCTCTCTCTGTCTGCTGTATCTGAAAGGGGTGCTCTCTCTGTCTGCTGTATGTGAAAAAGGGGTGCTCTCTCTGTCTGCTTTATCTGAAAGGGGTGCTCTGTCTGCTGTATCTCAAAGGGGTGCTCTCTCTGCTGTATCTGAAAAAGGGGTGCTCTCTCTGCTTTATCTGAAAGGGGTGCTCTCAGAGCCGGATTAAGGGGGGAGCCCAGGGGACACATTACCCTGGGCCCCCCAAATTTAAGGGCCCCCCGTGCCTGCCGTGAAGCACTGGCAGTTTTGCATGTTTTTTTTTGTTTTTTTTTATTAAGTTCAGCAAACTGTTTCAGAGACGGAGACAGCCTTATCTCCGTCTCTGCACCCGGCGGGACCACCCACAGCCACTAACGAGCTGCCGAGAACTCTCCTCACAGAGAGCTCTGATCAGCAGAGCTCTCTGTACTACTGGACACATGAGTCACAGTGGAAGGAGCTGCTGAGCATGTGCAGCAGCTCCTGTGCGTAAACTAACTCAGTCAGAAATGAATCTCCTTCTCTTCTCTTAAATTGGTTAGTGCTGTGTGTGTGTGTGTTTCTGTAGATATGCTGTTTATTTGTAGGTATGTAGTGTGTGTGTGTGTGAGTGTGTGTATGCATGCATGGTGTGTGTGTGTTTGTAGGTGTGTATGCATGCTGATGTGTGTGTGTGTGTGTGTGTGTGTGTGTGTGTGTACTGTATGCATGCTATGTGTGTTTATGTAGGTATGGTGTGTGTGTGTGTGTGTTTGTAGGTGTGTATGCATGCTGATGTGTGTGTGTGTGTGTGTGTGTGTGTGTGTGTGTGTGTACTGTATGCATGCTATGTGTGTTTATGTAGGTATGGTGTGTGTGTGTGTGTGTGTGTGTGTGTGTGTGTGTGTGTGTGTGTGTGTACTGTATGCATGCTATGTGTGTTTATGTAGGTATGGTGTGTGTGTGTGTGTGTGTGTGTGTGTGTGTGTGTGTGTGTGTTTGTAGGTAGGTGTGTAGTGTGTGTATGTACTGTATGCATCCTATGTGAGTTTATGTAGGTATGGTGTGTGTGTGTGTGTGTGTGTGTGTGTGTGTGTGTGTGTGTGTGTGTGTGTGTGTGTGTGTGCGTGTGTATGTATGTACTGTATGTGTGTGGATGTTTTGTGTGGATGTATGCTGTGTGGATGTAGGTATACTGTGTGTGTATGTTAACAGTTTTCTTCTTGTAGTACTATAGGGTTTAGGATTAGTTGATATACTTCATTTTGTGACAGGCAGATTATACAATCCTGCCCTGTTGTAACCATCAGTTGCCTATCCCTAGACGCAAGCAGATCATGCCTCCACATAATACTATCACCACCTACTGTGTGACAGGTTTGCGGTGACCCTGTGCCTCGCAGTCTAGCCACAACGTCCAATCCTCTGAGTCTAGCTGAGCACTACAGTGTGATATCATATTGTTTTTACAGTGTATACATACGCTAATTTTCTGTTGAATAATATGTGCTATATGTTGTTACTGCCTCTAACAGCTGTCTTCTTATATTTTTATCTATCCTATATATATATATATATATATATATACATACACGCACACACATGTAAGGTACATCCCCTTCCTATATACACTATATTTAGTCCTCTGGGGCCCCCCTTGTGTAAAGTACCCCAGGCCCCCTGAAGCCTTAATCCGGCCCTCGGTGCTCTGTCTGCTGTATCTGAAAGGGGTGCTCTCTCTGTCTGCTGTATCTGAAAAAGGGGTGCTCTCTCTGTCTGCTGTATCTGAAAGGGGTGCCCTGTCTGCTGTATCTGAAAAAGGGGTGCTCTCTCTGCCTCCTGTATCTGAAAAAGGGGTGCTCTCTCTGCTGTATCTGAAAGGGGTGATCTGTCCATCCATCCAGGGGCTTCGCCCCAGTGTAAAATTAAAATAATAAAAGCTAAAAACAAAAATCCTAAAATTATAATTATTTAAAAAAAAATATTTTTGGTTTGTGCTGTACCCCAGTGTATTATACCATTTTTATTTTATTTTCATAAGTTTTGTGACACTGCCGGTCAGAGCGCAGTATATTATTTCCTAAACGTATTGTGCGACGCTGACGGTGAAGCTAAACTGCAGTATGTAATAATATGTATTTGTGACTCATTTATGTGACACTGTAACTGCCGGTGTGTGATATAAAAAATAATACAGATTTTTTACTCATTTGCGCGACACTGTAACTGCAGTGTGTGATATAAATAATAATAATACATATTTCTGACTCATTTGTGCGACACTGTAACCGCAGTGTGTGATATAAAAAAGAATATATAATTTGATTTAAATTAATATTTTGTGCTGTGTCATCCCAGTATACATACAGGGACTGGAGCTGCTCCATCCATCTAGGGGTGTTCTGTCAGTCCACCCAAAATAAAAGACACACACATATATATATATATATATATATACAAACAGAAAGTTCAGCACTCACCATAGCAAGCTCACTTATCCTCACAACATCAATAAATAAATTATGGGGGTTTAGTTAGTGAATTGGCCAATGCACGGAAGCCTGCATACCGCTCGCCAAGGTACCCCACCTTCATGCAGGTCCTACACTATCACAGAGTCTCAAAAATTAAAACCTGGCAACTGTATCACACATAATATACTGCACACATGTTGTGAGGATAAGTGAGCTTGCTATGGTGAGTGCTGAACTTTCTGCTTGTATGTATTTGGGTTGGTGGCCATGGGCTGCATGCACCCCACCCTATGAGTGGTGAGTGCAGATATTGCGCCCCGCTTCTGGGGTGGCGAGTGCTGTGGTTTTCTAGATTTGTTTTTATATACGTATATATATATATATATATATATATATATATGTAGTGATGTATCCTCCCGGTATACATTCAGGCGTGCTCCGTCCATTTCAGGGTGCTGTGTCCGTGTCTTATATTCTTATGTTGTAACTTATTGTCCTATTTTCATAATTCTTATCATCACATTGTGATTAATTCATATGAATATTATTAATAATATTTATTATAAATTAACTACATTTAAATTAAATTAATATAACTAACCTTCTGCATGTTAAAGATATACTTGAGGAACAGAAGAACTTGATCCTAATTTTAAAATAATTTTAACATGATTACAGCATTTAAAACTATATTGTTAACTACCATGTGTTTGCTGCCCACTGCTGTCACATAGCTTAGTCATCCAGCTATCTCGGTGCAACCTTTTGGCCTAAACTGGATAAAAATAATATTGTGAGCTGTGAGGTGTACAGAATAGATTGGAAATGAGTGGAAATTAATGTTATTGAGGTTAATAACACTGTAGGAACAAAAACACCCCCAAATTCTGTTATTTTACCTGTTTAATGATTTGTTTAAAAAAAATCCAGATCCAAAATAAAAACCAAAACCCGCAGGGACGGTTTTGGCTAAACCAACACAGATGTAAGACATGTAGGAGATCCAGATCCAAAACCAAAACAAAACAAAAAAATGGTCCGACGCACACCCCTCATAGGAATACAATAACAAGCTGTGTGGCAATAGATCAGGCATCTCTAATCCACAGGACAGTGTGAGAAACTAGAACCCAGACAACTGCAACTGTTCTGAGCAGTAGCAGGGGTGTACGGAGGGAGAGGCAGAGTCAGCCATAGGCATAGGCAAACTAGGCACATGCCTAGGGCATTTGAAATGCTAGAGTGGCAAAAGCAGCTTCTGCTGATTAAAATGATATACAGCATGCCTATATTCTGTGTGTGACTGCGGCACTAACTGCATACGAAATGCCTTACTAATGTGCGGCATTATGTGTATAAGGTGTATTACAGTACTTAGTGGCGTAACATATAGAAAGGTCACTACTGTGTGGTCTAATGTGAATAAAGAGCAATATGGTGTGGTGTAATATGAATAAGGGACACTACTGTGAGGTGTAACGTGGTATTACTTTGTGATGTATCGTGAATTAGAGGCACTATTGCATGATATAATATGAATAAATTTGCACTACTGTGTGGCGTAATTTCAACTGGGGGTATTATTGTGTAGCCATGCCCCTTCCCAGCAAGAAAACACACTGATTTTGGCTGTGCACTGAATGTGCACATTGTTCCTATTTAAAATAAAGGGGGTAGTAGAACCAAAATGAGGGCTGCTATGGGTGAGGGGTGATGGTGCTGCAGGGTGAGAGGCAGAACTAGCGTCTGTGCAAGGGAGCACCAGACAAAATCTTGCCTAGGGCATCATATTGGTTAGGGGGAGAGGGAAAGGGCACATAATAGTCACACAACAACCACAAATGTTTTGCTTCTTAGGAGAATACAAGGTACAGGCTGCCGCTGTGGTATGGAAATTCCTGCTGACTTACAGGTGTTACAAGCGCTGGCTGTACTGGAGGACGCATAAACATAGAAACACAGAATCTGATAACAGATTAGAACTATATGGCCCATCCAGTCTGCCCTTTAGGGTTAGGGTATTAGGGTTAGTTTAGGGGTTTTGGCTAGGGTATTAGGGTTAGTTCAGGGGATTGGGTTAGAGTATTAGGGTAGTTTAGTAAATTTGGCTAGTGTATTAACAGGATAGGACAATAGGGGTGGTTTATCAGTTTAGGTTAAGGTATTAGGTGTAGGGGTTATTAGTAGAGAGAGGTTAGGAATGTACGGGTGTTAGGGATAGGGTATTCAGATGAATACTTAGGGTGAGGTTTAAGTTAGGGTACTAGGGTGAGGGTTAGGGTAGGCATGCTCTACATCCCGGATTTACAGGGATTGTACTGGATTCGGGGTATATTCCCCAGTTCCTGGGAATAATGGTGCAGAAAAGGTGGTTTAGTCGCTCGGTGGTCGGGGGTGTAGGGAACAGAGCCTACAGCAGCATCAGGATGAGAGTCAGGCAGAAAGTCATGGCTTTCACTTTACCCAAGTATCTACTGCACTTTATAAAGGAAAATAAAGCTCTAAATGTATCAGCGCATGGTTTGTATTGTGTATGTGTAATATCCATATTAGACCTGGACAAGATTTATAAGTGTATAGCAAAATTAGGGCTTTTTTTGTGTTAATCTCAACTGTCAGATCACTGGATTTTCTGTGAATTACAATTGGTGGAAATCCGTAAGTAGATCAGGTACAAGCTATACACTGCTATCACCTCCCAACATTTACTTACCCTAAAGAGGGACATCTTAGCGTGCTGCCCAAAAAGGGTGTGTGGCCTATGTAAAAGGGGGCATGGCTTCACGGGAGGGCCCGCGATCATGAGCCACACCCCTTTTTCGTCACTGAGGGGGCATGCCCAGCACTCTGTGCCCCCTCTCCCTTTGTCTCCACTGAATAGACGCATGCGCACAGTGTCTATTCACCACTGCTCTGCTAAGCAGAGCGGTGTGTGACAGAGCCTCCCAACTGCCCCCCACACACACACACACACACACACCGCGGGACACTTCGGCCCGTGGGTGGGACAGTCCCAAAAAAACGTGACTGTCCCGTGAAAATTGGGACAGTTGGGAGGTATGCTGCTATCTCCTACACAGTACAGCATTTGTCAGGACATTGCAGAATAATTTATAGCCATTTACATTTTAGGCAAAGTAGTTAAACATCCAATCTAGTTTTACTGTTAGCTGGAGAGTGCTTCTTGGTGAGTTATTTAAACTACTGTCCAGGTCTGCCATATGGAGAGTAAGATTTACAGAATGCCGCCCTGAGCCAGCACAACCACTATATAAGTATCTATAAGCTAAACAGTATATATAAGCTATAAGTATCGGCTGACATGGGTCACATAGAGCGCATCTAATTGCCACAATGAAGGCCTCACAACACCACAAAACTAAACACAGCACAGTTACAGTCAGATTCCTTCACTCCCAGCATCCAAAATGTTTTTTATAGAGCACCAATAACTGCAAACTAGTTTCAATGTTCAAGTAACATAGTAAAAAAAACGACTACAGCAGATTATGACACGGTTTCCACTCTTCTATTAGTGGCCCTCACACCCAAAACTTGCACTCAGTGTGGCTGCCACGGCACCCAGTATATGGCCTTAACACCCCTTCCCCTGCACTCACTGTCCCTGTTGATTCACATTGTGTTCCCGAGCGCTTCCTATGACCCAGCAGACCCCAGATGGTGACCTTCATACACAGACCCATTGACCCAGTGTGGTTCCCACCAATTCGAGCTTGTGGCCCTTACACCCGCCAATTCACTCACTGTGGCCATCACACACCCCCTTTAACCAATGTTACACTGGACTTTGAGGAGAGGCTTTCTAGGTTAGATGTGTTTACACTAGAAATGAGATGACTAAGAGGAGATATGATTAATATTTACAAATATATAAAGGACCAATATGCGGAGCTATCATGTGACACCTCTACACAAAACGCGCGGACACCCGCTAAGGCTTGAGGAAATGATATTTCATACTCAGCGCAGGAAGAGATTTTTCACTGCAAGGGCAACACGAATATGGAATACACTGCCAGAGAAGGATGTAATGGCGAACTCAGTCAATGCGTTTAAAAAGGGGTTAGACAAATTTCTAATGGAAAAAGATATACGAGGATATAGCCTTTAACCTAAATAGAATTGGTAATGCAATATAATTCAGGGAACTCGATGGACTACTAGTCTTTTTTTCAACCTCACCGACTATGGCCCTCATTCTGAGTTGTTCGCTCGCTTCTAATTTTAGCAGAATTGCTAATAGGCTAAAATCCGGCAGTTCTGCGCATGCGTATGCATCTCAGGGCGCACGCGCTAAGCAAATTTACACAAAACTATGCTATTTTACTCACAGGCGAACGAAGCTTTTCAATCGCTCTGCTGATTGACAGAAAGTGGGAGTTTCTGGGCGGAAACTGGCAGTTTTCAGGGAGTGTGCTAAAAAAGGCAGGCGTGCCAGCTAAAAACGCAGGAGTTTCTGGAGAAACGGAGGAGTGGCTGTTCGGACGCTGGGCGTGTTTGTGACTTCAAACCAGGAGCTAAACGGACTGCGGTGATCGCAATCTAGTAGTAGGTCTGGAGCTACTCAGAAACTGCAAGGAAATTGCTTTCGTTAGCAATTCTGCTAATATTAGCAGAATTGCTAATCTTTCGTTAGCAGTTCTGCTATGCTAAAATACACTCCCAGAGGGCGGCGGCTTTGTGTTTGCATTTCTGCTAAAAGTAGCTAGCGAGTGAACAACTCGGAATGAGGGCCAATGTTACTATGTTTCCCCATCACCCCCAGTCTGTGGCCCCCACACACACCCCTGCACAAAGTGTGGTCCCCATCACCCCATAGCACCATATTAGCAGTCGGATCTGCGCTTCTTCAAAGTCCTCAGCCCTGATTGCTGCAGGGCCCATCTCTCGCTCCCAGTCCTTTTAGTCAGGTAGTCATCATGCGCGCGCCGCTCCATCCGTTAAGTCTCTGCTCACTCCCCTAGCAACCCAGAACACTCACATTCCAGCAGACGTCTGATCAAGCTGTCCATGCTTCCCTCTCCTGCGATCCATGCTTTGGAGAGGAGGCAGACCACCACTGCAGTCTGCTGTGCTTTCCATGACAGGCATCATCAGGCTGCCTGTCTTGCAAAAAAAGAGCGACCGCCATTGAGGCCACATCATGTCAAATAATGAAAGCAAAAATAAAGATTTTCAGACTGCCCTCTGTAATGCAGCCGTCAGCCCTCATGCTCTAGGCGGCCGCCTATGTGGCTTAGCGGTAAATCCGCTACTGGTGTGCAGAAGAAGTTTCAAGAAGTTGAAAGCAACAGAGAGGTTCAGGAGGATAAATATTGAGAAGTGATCATTCAACTTTGCTTTAAATAGTTCATTGAGCACTTTTGTGCCGACACAGAGGAAAGCTGGGTGCATAAATTCATTTGTAGAAACAGTAGTTGATAGGAATGAGAGGAGAGAAAGTGAGATAGGTAGTTCTACACAAGTCAATTAAGTACAGTGTTTTGAAGCAAAAGTGAGTATATAGATAGAATGTAGTTAAAAAAAGACTGTATTGAGAGATGGGCTAGAAGTGGATGGATATTAGAAAAGTTAATATGCTTGCCAGTGAAATGGAATGTAGTAAGATAAAAGATAGAGATGGCCATCAGTGTGTTTGCCATCAATGGCAAACCTGTGAGTGACCATCGATGGTAACCGACAAAAAATATTTGTTTATGCTAAGCCATCGATAGTGGGAAACCATCTGGTTCTCTCCCATTGATGGCAAAACCATTCAACATCGGCTGGTTGATGGCCATCCCTAATAAAAGGGAACAGTCAGAATATTGACAGACGGGAGCCCAGCGGTCAAGATACCGACACTGGAATCCCGACCAGCAGCCACAATCCCGTGCCGACACTGGGGGATCCCAGCATCAAAATACTGATGCCAGGAATCCTGATCGTCCTCTCAGTGGGACACGCTCGCATCCTGCCACTGGAGAGGGTTGGTTTAGGCATTAGAAGGGGGGTTATGGTGTAGGAATGGGAAGGTTAGAGTTAGGTACCGGGGAGAGAGGGTAAAGTTCATGCACTTAGAAATGGAGGTAAGGGTTAGGCACCAAGCAGCGAGGGTTAGGTTTAGGCAGTGGGGAAGGCAGGGTTAGGCAAACCTGGGGAGGGTTAGGTTCTCCCGTCCTTGCGGGTTGTGGCATGGCCACTGACTTGGAGCTAAGACCTCGATTTAGCATCCATTGCTTGGGAACTGCCTTACCTGGTGGTCCTCCATCTTTCCTCCTCCCGCCCTGCAGTGCCACTGTAATTGGGGGAGTGGAACATCCTAGGATAGATGGCGGGCTAAACAGGGACGGCGCTGGTGACTCTGCATTGCAGCCTGATGAGTTGGTCACCACCGGAGATTACTGGCGGTGGCTATTTTGGATTCGGGAGAGGTGATACGCAGCTCCCCTGCTCCCAGCTCAACCTCATTCTTGTGCCAACAGTGCTCTCCCCCTTCCCTGCTCTCCATCACCCTCTCCCCCCCCCCTCTCCAGAGTGCAACTTCAGACTACAGTGCAGGGGGATCTATTCTTAGATCTTCCACACCTCCTGCTATATATTAATTGCCTGAGGAAATATTGCGAATCACCTGGGAGGACCAGCTGCCCTCACACCACCGATCACTGCCAAGGTAGCAAGTGCTCCTCAAATAGATTTGCCTCGCTTGCCTCACAGTTTTCTGGGGGGAGACCAGAGTCATACTTGGTGTGGACCCGTGGAGAGCCCTGTTGCCATACATGGGCTGCTATACATTTACTGCTCTGTCAATGCTGCTACATAGCGGCAAGTCTTGAGGGTACCTCTGTGAAATACATCTCTCTGATTGTATTGCTATTACCAGCATTCAAGAGTGATAGCATGCTCTTGGACTGTATGCCTTGCTTGTGAATGTTCCCCCCACCCCCTCCACTCCAAGTGTCTATCAATCGTGGTGATCTGATGTAACATCTACTGATAGACTCTCTGCCTGTTTTAATTTGCTTTATTACAATGTGAAAGTTAATTATTACCAGTACATCCTGATATAATAACATACTGCCTGCGACATGGCTGCCCAAACGTCAGAAGGAAGCAGCGGGGGTTCCTCCAGTTAATATTTTCAAAAAATAGTCTCCACTTCCTGCTAAAGGTGCCTCTTCTACCAAAAAGGGCTACAAACATTTGTCCACATTGAGCACTCCTTTTGAGCCTTCCGCTTCAGCTGTGACCACTGTGATGCCTCTCTTACCATTGGTTCCATGAAGCAGTTGCTAACATCCTTCAAAGCGGACATCTCAGTGGAATTTAGGTCAGCTCTACAGGTCTGTCAGCAGTGTATCTACGAGGTCGCCCAACGCACTGATCGACTGGAAACCAAACTAGAAGAAGTGATTAAATCCCACAACATCAATACCCTTCATGATGATCTGCAAATGGAAGTTACAGAGCTCCGTAGCAAACTTGGTGACTTCGAGGACAGGTCGCGTAGGAACAAAGTAAATATTCGGAGAATTCCAGAATCTGTGTCGAACGACGAGCTGCCAGAGTTTGTTATGGACATATTTACAAGGCTGCTCCCCAAGGTGTTGTTAATGGATTTTTTACTTGATCGTATACATTGGCTACCAAAATCTAGAAATGCCCCGAAGGATGCTCCAAGGGACACATTAATGAGGTTTCACTACTTCCATGTCAAGGAAATGGTGCTCTGTGTGGCTAGACTATCTGACATTTCCAACAATGTTTTAGGTGATCTACAAATATTTGGGGACTTGTCTGCTGCTACATTACGTCGCTCTTTCTATCCAATGACCAAAGCCCTCAGAAAGAAAGATATCCCCTATCACTGGGGATTTCCCACCAAATTGATTATCAGGTAGAATAGAGCTACGAATGTCGTCACCTCTTCCTCGGCTGGCACCCAACTGACTTCCTGGAACTTAGAGGACGACACTTCCAATGCCCCTGCCAGCCTCAGAGTCTCCCAAGATTGGGCTACAGTGCTCCACACCCCATGAATGTGATGAATACTGTTTGCCGATTCTGGGGGTCATTCTGATCGCTGTGCTGCCGTTCATCGCAGCACAGCGATCAGTTCAGAAGTGAGCATGCGCCGGCGCCACAGTTCACCCTTGCATGGCTGACAGCTGTCGTTGCCTAGCGATCGCCTTTGCCTGATTGACAGGCAGAGGCGGTCACTGGGCGGGCGGGGGCGGCACGGCGGTGTTTGGCTGCCATTTTGTGGGCGTGGTCCGGCCAATACAGACGTGGCCGGACTGTGCTGGAGGCAGGCCGCAGCGGCTGCGTGTGACGTCACGCAGCCACTGCGGCCTTCCTCCAGCACAGTAGCTCCCGGCCAGCACGCAAAAGCTGTGCTGGCCGGGAGCTACTCCTGAAGTGCAAAAGCGTCGCCGCTTTGCAATGCTTTTCTACTTCTGCGGGCGGGGGAAGGGGGGCGGGCCTGACATGTGGGGCGGATTAGCCCTCTGCTAGGCAATCCCCCCGCATGTCAGTGTGCCTGAATTTTGCAGGGCTACAATCAGGTCTGAATTATGCCCTCTATTCAGTTGGGGTCATTCCAAGTTGATCGCTAGCTGCCGTTGTTCGCAGCGCAGCAATTAGGCTAAAAATTGGCATTTCTGTGCATGAGTATGGGCCGCAATGCGCACCCGCGTTGTATGGGTACAAAGCCATTGTGGTTGTGCACAGGTTGTAGCGAAGTTTTTCTTCGCACTAATGGCCGCAAGAAGATTGACAGGAAGGGGGCGTTTCTGGGTGTCAACTGACCGTTTTCAGGGAGTGTTTGCAAAAACGCAGGCGTGTCTGAAAAAACGCAGGCGCGCCTGGGCGTTCGCTGGGCGGGTGTATGACGTCAAATCCGGACACGAATAGGCTGAAGTGATCGCAAGCGCTGATTAGGTTCAGAGCTACTCTGAAACTGCACAAACTTTTTTTGCAGAGCTCCGCTGCACAAGCGTTCCCACTTCTGCTAAGCTAAAATACACTCCCCAGTGGGCGGCGGCATAACGTTTGCACCGCTGCTAAAACTAGCTAGTGAGCGATTAACTCGGAATGAGGGCCCGTGTACATTAACGTAGTATGTTTAATGTTGTTTCTCACTACAGGTCTTTTCTTCTTTTGGTTAGCTTTTTGATGCTGCTGTACTCTTCTCTGTTCTCTGCTCATTGCCCCAACATATCATCCAGATCAATATGTATGTACTGGTACATTTTCTGTCTCTCTTTACTGTTATTTTGTAATAAGTTTATATGCAATCCACCAATATATGTGAATGCTATATAGAACACATAGTGCAGCCGACTGTGGTGCGCAATAGTTTTTCACTTCATTCACTTTATAGCATGATATTTTTTTATTTTTTTTGGAGTGTAGGGGGTGGCTTCTACAGCCACTGCCTTCTATGTGCTGCCAAGTTGGGCGGCCTCTAGTTCCACCCCTGTGGTGCTCACCTTTGTCTTCTGTTCTTCCCTTTTTCTCTCTTTCTCTCCTTGCCCATTCCTTTCTTCAGGATGTCTATGGTGTATACCTGGGTACTTCAGTGTTTTCTGACTTATGCCTCCGAAGTTGGTCCCGATTCTCAGCCCTCTCTTTTAATTCCTCAATGGTTAATGTAATTTCTCTTAATGTCAAGGGCCTCAACTCTCAGAATAAATAGAGACTGGCCTTATGCCATTTTGCAAAGATTAAGCCTAACATAGTGGCTTTTCAGGAGACCCACTTTATATCCTCCTCTCCCCCGCAATTTTTCGAATCACAGTTTCTCATGCTGTTACATGTCCAGTGGTCCCAAGAAAAAGGGAGGTGTGGCTATTTTATTCTCTTGTGTATGTAATTTTATTTTAGACAAACCAATCACGGATACTGAAGGTCGATACTTAATTCTCACAGGGAAATTAGATGACAAACCAGTTACGCTAGTGGTAGTGTATGTCCCTAATTCCAGACAAATCCTGTTTATAAGGAAATTTTGCTTATGCCTCCCTGGTTTTTTGTTGCTCCTCTGTGATTTTAATTTGATCCTAGACCCCTGCTCTGCTCATCGTCCCTTAAAAACACCTCCGACTCGGGATCACTCCTAATCATTTAGACGCATTTTATATGAGTGGACTTAATCCACCTAGGAAAGGCGGCTGCTAAAGGTGAAGCCTTAGTACACAGGAGACTTGAGGATTGCTGGGCTTGCATAACACTCCATCAAGATACATTCACCAGATCATTTCAAACAACACTCTGTCCAGATATACTCCCCAGATCGTAACAGAAATGTTGGAAGCCAGAATCGTACCACTCCCCAAACCTGGCAGAAATCAAGCAATAATGTCTAACTATCGCCCAATAGCCTTGTTGAATTCTGAAGTAAAACTTTATGCAAAATTGATTGCTAATAGGCTGAACCCACTGTTCCCTTCCCTCATTAACCAGGACCAGGTTGGATTTGTTCAGAACCGGCGATCTCCTGATAATACTAGGAGGATTATTGATCTTCTGGACACCTTCTCTGCTTCGACGGAGCCCCTTTTGCTGCTTTCATTGGATGCAGAGAAGGCGTTTGATAAATTGCATTGGGGGTATCTGAAAGCTGTACTACTCAGGTTCAGAATAGCTGGAAGGGTCCTTTCCTTTATTACAGCACTTTACTCTGACCCGTCAGCTAGAGTGTTTATTAATGGTATGCTCTCGTCAGTGTTCAGGATCTCCAGTGGTACTTACCAAGGCTGCCCCTTGTTCCCTCTGGTCTCTGTCTTAGCTATAGAGCCCCTGGCAGAATACATTCAGATAAACCCCCAGGTGACAGGACCGGTTTTGTTTGGCAATGTGTGTCTCTTCGCGGATGACGTCCTCCTCTCTCTTACTGACCCATTCTCTTCCCTTCAGGCCCTCCAAGAAATTTTACAAGCTTATTCATCTGTTTCATATTACAAGTTAAACAGCTCCAAAACAGAATCTCTCCCGATCAATTTCCCCCCTACCTTACTTACTGCCTTGAAATCTCAATCCAGTTATGCCTGGCAGATAAAATCCCTGAAATATTTGGGCGTCCACATCACCACTAGTTTTTCTGACTTCATTTTATGTTTCTGACCTCATTTTATCTAAATTATCGCTGATGACAAAGAACTGGATGCTACACAATGTTTCATGGTTATGCCGTATTGCAGCCTTGAAAATGGTTCTGCTCCCTAAGTTACTATACCTGTTTAGGACTATTCCTATTTTATTGCCTAATGCTTTACTGACCAAATTTAACTCTATATTCGTTAATTGTGTATGGAAAGGAATGAAGTCTAAACTTGCCCGTAAGATAATGTCTCTTCCGAAACCGAAGGGAGGGTTGGCTTTTCCAGATCTCCATCTATACCAGATATCATGTATTCTGGCCCAGTTGGGAGCATGGTTCGTGGTGGATAATCCTAAAACATGGGTATCCTTAGATAGGGGACTCCTTTCCCCCTTCCCATTATTAAGTATTTTAGGAATGCCAGAATCGAAGGGTTTGAACTCGTTCTCGAGATCGGTAGTGGTTCAATCTGCTCGTAAATCCTGGTTAGTTTTGTTATCTTCAGAACCGGAAATATCTCTTCCTCCTTTAGACTTTTTATTGAGTGGCGTGGCAGGTCTAATACCAGACCTGTCATTTGAGCTTTGGGTTTCCCACGGAGCTAGGACATTATAAGAAGTAACGGAAGTGGGTATTCTGATGCCCCACAGCCAACTTCAATCTCTGTTCTCCATTCCCAATAGGGACTTTAATAAATATCAACAGCTCTGACCTTGGCTTTGAAGTGTAACCCAGCCCCCCTATTGTTACGTTCCTGGTGCTCAGAACAAGAGAGATGTTACGTAGTGAGTCCAGAGCACCAGAACGTGACGCTGAAATAAGGTGTGGTATGGAAATAGCCCCTAGCAGCCTACCTCCATTGTTTCACCTGTGTGGTCAGTTCACGCCTGCGTGACTATGGTTTCTTGGGCCCACGGCAGCCGCGTTTGAAGGGCGGATTAGGTCTGCCCAACTCTGATGCCCCCAGGTCTTAGAGTGAGACAAGGCGTGAACCGAGACAGGATAATAACAAGGGGACCACTAACTAAAGCAAACAGAAGGCTAGGGGCTACTAACAACCCTAAAACTAAATATATGTGCGGCACGCCGCCAAAGGAAAAGGACAACAAAAGATACCACTGTTCACACCCCACACGGCACCGTCGTGTACCGGGGAGGACAGTGAAAAGCGGAAACCTCCGCAAAAACACCAGTACAAAACAAACGCAAGGACTAAGCGGCCTGGGCCGCAACACGCGGCAGAAGCCGCTACTCACGAAACCGGGAGAGAACCCTAATAAGCGAGAACCCCCAGATGACTGCAACAGGTTCACTTGGACTGGAAGGATTCCCAGGACCGGCTTCAGAACTCCAGGACTTCGGGTTTCTGAGGAAATTCCTGAAAGAATAATCTCTTAAATTTAGGGGCATGAAATTGTTATCCAGGACCCAGGACCTTTCTTTCGGGCCATAGCCTTTCCAGTGAACCAAAAAATAAAGCCAGCACCGAGAAACTTTGGAATCTAAAACCTTCTCCACCAGGAACTCTTGTTGCCCCCAAACATCCACCGGAGGTCTACCCTGGGAAGTTTTCCGAGGGAATCTCCTGGAAGAAATATATTGCTTCAGAAGGGAACAGTGAAAAGTTTTGCCAATTTTGAGTGATTTAGGCAAGCGTAGCCGAAAAGCAACTGGATTGACCTTCTTTACGATAAGGAAAGGTCCAATAAATTTGGGTCCCAATCTAGCCGAGGGTTGTCGGAGCTTGATGTTGCGGGTTGACAACCACACCTTATCTCCCACCTTAAAAGTGCATGGGCGTCGGAACCTATCTGAATTTTTTTTTTTCCGGAAGGCAGCCTTCTTAAGGGCAAGGTGCATCTTTTTCCAAATCATTCTGAAACGGGAAGTTAAGGTCAATGAAGAGACTGGAAAATGAGGGTAAAAAGAATTGGCTCTAGGAATGAAAGCCCAGGACCGAAAAGAATGGAGGAATGGAGACTCCTTGGTGGAAGAATGACAAGAGTTATTATAGGCAAACTCGGCCAAAGGAAGAAATTCAGACCTATCATTCTGAAGTTTGGCCGAATATAGCCGTAAATACTGTTTTAATGACTGATTAACACATTCAGTTTGTCCGTTAGACTGTGGATGGTACCGAGATGTTAAAGAGAGTTTCATATTTAATGAGGCACAAAAACGTTTCCAGAAACGGGCAATGAACTGTGGTCCCCGATCAGAGACAATATCCATGGGTAAACCATGGAGCCTGAAGACATTGCGGAGAAACAAAACTGCCAACCCTTGAGCGGAGGGTAATCGGGGAAGAGCAATGAAGTGGGCCATCTTACTAAAACGGTCTACTACCACCCAAATGACCCGGAACCCAGCTGAAAGAGGAAGGTCCACCACGAAATCCATGGATATATGTGACCATGGCCTGAGAGGAATGGCTAGAGGCATGAGTTGCCCGACCGGCAACGATCGAGATACCTTGTACTGAGCACAAACCTGACAGGAACGGACAAATTCCCTCACATCTTTAGAAAGATTAGGCCACCACACTGAGCGAGAGATTAACTCCAAGGTTTTAGTGATACCCGGATGACCAGAAACCTTATTATCATGAAACTCAGCTAGAACAGTGCCTCTCAGAAATTCAGGGACGAAGAGACGATCTGCAGGAGTGACATTGGGAGCCTGCTGCTGAAGCTGGACTAGCTGTGTAAATAAATCCTGTGTGAGGCCAGCCCGGATGACAGACGATGGGACTATGGGGGTAGTAGCCGGGTGGTTATTGTGAACCGGAAGAAAACAACGTGACAGGGCATCGGCTTTCGTATTCTTGGAACCGGGCCTGAAGGTGATGATAAACCTGAAACGAGTAAAAAACAGCGCCCAACGTGCCTGTCGAGCATTAAGCCGTTTAGCTGACTCAATATACTGCAGGTTCTTGTGGTCAGTGAACACAGTAATGGTATGCCTTGCTCCTTCCAGCCAGTGCCTCCACTCCTCGAAAGCCCATTTAACTGCCAACAATTCTCGATTACCAACATCATAGTTGGATTCTGCGGAGGAGAATTTTCTGGACATGAAGGCACATGGGTGTAATTCCCGAGACTCCGGGTCTTCCTGAGAAAGGATAGCCCCCACTCCAACCTCTGAGGCATCTACCTCGACAATAAAGGGGAGATCCGGGTTAGGGTGTCTGAGTACTGGAGCTGAGACAAAGGCCTGTTTCAAGGCCAGGAAGGCAGACTTGGCTTTAGGCGACCAATTGGAAGGGTCCGCTCCTTTTTTAGTCAACGCCACAATAGGAGCAACCAAATCTGAGAAGGTATGAATAAAACGCCTACAATAATTTGCAAACCCTAAAAAGCGCTGGATTGCTTTTAAGTTTGTGGGTTGTGCCCAATTTAGGATTGCCTGGAGTTTTTTTGGTTACATGAAAAACCCCTTTGGAGAAATAATATACCCCAGGAAGGACACTTCTGTGATGTGGAAATCACATTTCTCCAGTTTGGCGTACAAATGATTTTCCCGTAACCTCTGAAGGACCAGTCGCACATGGGTAATATGTTGTTCAAAGGACTCAGAGTAAATCAAAATGTCGTCTAAATAAAAGACTAAGAACTTTCCTAGAAAGTCGCGAAGGACATCGTTAATTAGATCTTGAAATACAGCAGGAGCATTAGACAGCCCAAACGGCATCACCAGGTATTCATAATGTCCCGACTGTGTGCTGAAAGCCGTCTTCCACTCATCCCCAGATTTTATTCGGATGAGATTGTAAGCCCCTCTAAGATCGATTTTGGAAAAGATAGCGGCAGTACGGAGCTGATCAAATAGTACCGAAATCAGTGGCAAGGGGTAGGTATTTTTAACAGGAATTTTATTCAACGCCCGATAATCAATACATGGTCTGAGCGACCCATCTTTTTTCTCAACAAAAAAGAATCCTGCGCTCAATGGAGATTTTGAGGGCCTAATAAAGCCCTTCTTCAAGCTCTCCTGTACATACTCATCCATTGCCGTAGTTTCTGGGCCAGACAGGGCATATAGTCTCCCTTTGGGTAGAGAAGCACTGGGAACCAGGTCAATGGCGCAGTCATAGGATCGATGAGGAGGCAGGATATCCGCATTACCCTTGGAAAAAACGTTGGCAAAATCTTGATATTGCAAAGGAATAAATTCTGGAATGACAGCCGTGACCCGGACTGGACGCGAAATACACTCCTCAACACAAAAGGAATCCCATCGGGAAATCTCCCCAGACCGCCAATCTATGGTGGGATTATGAAAGGCAAGCCAGGGGTGACCTAAGACAATGGGAACAGCCGGACAATGGGTAAGATAGAACTCGATTTTCTCCGAATGTAGGGCCCCCACAGTCAGTTGTACTGGAGGCGTGCGGTGAGTAATTACCCCATTAGAAAGTGGACCACCGTCCAGGCCATGCATGGTGATATGTTTATCTAAAGGTATGTGCGGAAGGCCCAAAGCCTGAGCCCAAACAAGATCCATAAAATTTCCTGCAGCTCCGCTGTCAACGAAGGCCGACACCAACGAAGTGAGACTACCAAAGGAAATTTTTACAGGAATTAATAAGGAATTGTTAGAGGAGATTAATTGCAGACCCAAGTGAACCCCCTCACAATTCACTTGGTCAGCGCGTTTCCCTGCTTATTTGGGCAATTACGCGCAACATGTCCCTTGCCACTACAATACAAACAGAGCCCAGAATTTAGCCTTCTGGCTCTTTCCTCTGGGGACAGCCGGGAGAGACACATTTGCATAGGCTCCTCTACGTCCTCAGGGAAAGTATACACACATGGACTGGGCCTGAAATTAGCTCCCCTTTCAGCCCTCCGCTCTCGGAGACGACGATCAATTTTAATAGCAAGCTCCATGAGTTTATCTAAAGTCTGAGGAGCGGGGTACTGAAGGAGACTGTCTTTGATAACTTCGGACAAACCGAGGTGAAACTGACTGCGCAGGGCCGGGTCGTTCCAGCCACAGTCGTTCGACCAACGGCGAAATTCGGTACAATACACCTCTGCGGGATTTTTTCCCTGTTTAAGTGCACGCAGGTGGCTCTCAGCCGATGCTTCCCTATCAGGGTCGTCATACAAAAGGCCTAAGGACTTAAAAAAGGCATCTACAGATAGCAAGGCTGCGTCATTGGCTTTTAGCCCAAAAGCCCAGGTTTGCGGATCGCCTTGTAGTAATGACATCACAATCCCGACCCGTTGAGACTCAGTACCAGAGGATCGGGGCCTTAAACGAAAATAAAGTTTACAAGCATCCTTGAAATTAAAAAAATCCTTTCGGCTACCCGAAAAACGGTCGGGAAGATGCATCTTTGGTTCTGGAATCATACTCGGGGAGGCTCGCAAAAGATCTTCCTGCGATCTCACCCAAAGAGTAAGATCCTGAACCATCTGAGTTAGTTCCTGAATCTGGTTGGCCAAAAGCTGGCTGGGATTCGGTCCTAATACTGCCGGATTCATGAGGCCGAATTTCAAGGCCCACCAAATACAAATAACTCTTTATTCTTTTTGGGGCCGGGGATAATGTTACGTTCCTGGTGCTCAGAACAAGAGAGATATTGCGTAGTGAGTCCAGAGCACCAGAACGTGACGCTGAAATAAGGTGTGGTATGGAAATAGCCCCTAGCAGCCTACCTCCATTGTTTCACCTGTGTGGTCAGTTCACGCCTGCGTGACTATGGTTTCTTGGGCCCACAGCAGCCGCGTTTGAAGGGCGGATTAGGTCTGCCCAACTCCAATGCCCCCAGGTCTTAGAGTGTGACAAGGCGTGAACCGAGACAGGATAATAACAAAGGGACCACTAACTAAAGCAAACAGAAGGCTAGGGGCTACTAACAACCCTAAAACTAAATATATGTGCCGCACGCCACCAAAGGAAAAGGACAACAAAAGATACCACTGTCCACACCCCACACGGCACCGTCGTGTACCGGGGAGGACAGTAAAAAGCGGAAACCTCCGCAAAAACACCAGTACAAAACAAACGCAAGGACTAAGCGGCCTAGGCCGCAACACACGGCAGAAGCCGCTACTCACGAAACCGGGAGAGAACCCCAATAAGCGAGAACCCCCAGATGACTGCAACAGGTTCACTTGGACTGGAAGGATTCCCAGGACCGGCTTCCGAACTCCAGGACTCAGGAGCACAGGGAGCAGGATCGACCAGATTCAGCAGACTAGGAACAAACTTTGCAAGGCAGGAACAGCATACAGGAAGCTATCACCGGCGAGGCTGCCGTGTGCTGGCTCCCATAAAAAGGCCCTGCTGGCCAATGACAGGAGGGCCAGCAAGACCAGCCCCCAGACCCTAATTAATAGTTGCCGTGCAGCTGCCCTGCTGCACGAACAACTAATCCAGTTTTATCTGGCACCGGGGAACGCGGTCCGCCAATGGCGTCCCCGTTGCCATGGACCCAGCGGCTGTGGACGCCCGGCGTCCTAGCGTTGCCAGGGACCCGGCGGCTACAGTACGCACAGCGTCCTGGCGTTGCTAGGCGCCGGACGGGCAGCGAGGGAGGTGCGGCGGCCGTGAGCGTCGCTCGGAAGCAGACCGAGCGGCGCCGCGGACCGCGGCACCTAACACCTATAAGGTACTGCTAACCCCTAGGTAAATTCACAACTTGCTCAAGAGAGCAGACGGTAAAGGCACAGTGTCCAGATGGTACTCCCTCCTAATCCACCCCCAACTACCTATGAAGCTTAAATCTCAGATAAAATCGGAATCTGACTTCAATTATATTCTTACGGATGAGGAGTGGGGGTTCTGTATTTAGTTCTTGTTTTCATGTGTCAAAATGTATGTCCCACACAGAGCAATTTTATAAACTATTCCACCGCCAATACTTAACCCCTGCCCTTTTGCATTCTATCTGGCCATCGACCCACAACGACAGTTGGCGAATCTGTGGTCAGGTGGGAACACTCATCCATGTGTTTTGGTCATGTCCAATGATATTCGCCCTTTTAGAGCCAGGTCTTTATTCTCATTTCTAGGATTGTAGGTTTCCAGGTCCCCCCCACACACCCTCCCAACCTACGCTGGCCCTGCTACATTTATTCCCAAGATATGTATTAGGTCCTATTCTGGCAGTCATAAAGTTGTTACTAGCACAAAACGAGCGCACTCCTACGATCTCTGCCATTGAATTTGCTATCCAAACTCATTTTGAGTTTGAAACTGCAGGTGTGACCTTTGCTCCTTTGAATACCGGGCACACCATAAAATGGGCAGTGTGGAAAGAATATAGGACAGTACAAGTCCCTTGTTAATGACTTATACCTGACTGCAGTTTATTATTTATTTATTTATTAGCAGTTTCTTATATAGCGCAGCATATTCCGTTGCGCTTTACAATTAGATAATTGTCTAATTGGGCTTTCACATAATACTAGTGGTATTCTCTTACCTTTTTTATTTCAGAGTACTATTGCCTGTTTATAATGTTTACTATCTAATTGGACTTATCATGGTTAAATGCGGTGTACTTGAGATGTGTACCCGGCATTTTCCTTCCTCCAAATGTTACTTTCTCTTACGTCCTAGAGGATGCTGGGGACTCCGTAAGGACCATGGGGATAGACGGGCTCCGCAGGAGACATGGGCACTTTAAGAACGACTTTAGGTATGGGTGTGCACTGGCTCCTCCCTCTATGCCCCTCCTCCAGACCTCAGTTTGATACTGTGCCCAGAGGAGACTGGGTTCATTACAGGGAGCTCTCCTGAGTTTCCTGTCAGAAAGTATTTTAGTTAGGTTTTTTATTTTCAGGGAGCCTGCTTGCAACAGACTCCCTGCATCGAGGGACTGAGGAGAGAGAAACAGACCTACTTCTGTAAGTTTCAAGGCTCTGTTTCTTAGGCTACTGGACACCATTAGCTCCAGAGGGATTGGTACGCAGGTCTCACCCTCGCCGTCCGTCCCAGAGCCACGCCGCCGTCCTCCTTGCAGAGCCGGAAGATAGAAGCCGGGTGAGTATGAGAAGAAAAGAAGACTTCAGAGGCGGCAGAAGACTTCTTGATCTTCACAGAGGTAACGCACAGCAGTAAAGCTGTGCGCCATTGCTCCCATACACCTCACACACGACAGTCACTGTAGGGGTGCAGGGCGCAGGGGGGGCGCCCTGGGCAACATATAAACCTCTTCTTTGGCAAAAATACATATATACATGTACAGCGGGGCACTGTACATGTATATAAAGAGCCCCGTCAGTTTTTTAAGATTTTTGAGCGGGACAGAAGCCCGCCGCCGAGGGGGCGGGGCTTCTCCCTCAGCACTCACCAGCGCCATTTTCTCCACAGCACAGCGCTGAGAGGAAGCTCCCCGGACTCTCCCCTGCTTACTCATGGTGACAGAGGGTTTTCAGGGGGGGGGGGGGGCACATAATTGGCGCATATACATATAAAAGGCGCTACTGGGTAAACATTTTGTGTTTCTTCCTGGGTCATATAGCGCTGGGGTGTGTGCTGGCATACTCTCTCTCTGTCTCTCCAAAGGGCCTGGTGGGGAAACTGTCTTCAGATAAGAGTTTCCCTGTGTGTGTGGTGTGTCGGTACGCGTGTGTCGACATGTCTGAGGTAGAAGGCTCGCCTAGGGAGGTGGGGGAGCGTATAAATGTGAGGTCTCCGTCGGCAGAGCCGACACCTGACTGGATGGATATGTGGAATGTTTTAAGTGCTAATGTAAATTTATTGCACAAAAGATTAGACAAAGCTGAAGCTAGGGAACAGTCAGGGAGTCAACCCATGTCTGTCCCTATGTCGCCGGGACCTTCGGGGTCTCAAAAGCGCCCACTATCCCAAATAGGAGACACAGATACCGACACGGATTCTGACTCCAGTGTCGACTACGATGATGCAAAGTTACAGCCAAAAGTGGCTAAATGTATTCGTTATATGATTATTGCAATAAAAGAGGCTTTGCATATCACAGAGGAACCCCCTGTCCCTGACACGAGGGTACACATGTATAAGGGAAAGAAACCTGAGGTAACTTTTCCCTCCTAACATGAGTTGAACGAATTATGTGAAAAAGCTTGGGAATCTCCAGACAAAAAACTGCAGATTCCCAAAAGGATTCTTATGGCGTATCCTTTCCCGCCAACGGACAGGGGGGGGGGGGGGGGGATTAATTCCAAGTTGATCGCAGCAGGATTTTTGATAGCAATTGGGCAAAACTATGTGGACTGCAGGGGAGGCAGATATAACATGTGCACAAAGAGTTAGATTTGGGTGGGTTATTTTATTTCTGTGCAGGGTAAATACTGGCTGCTTTATTTTTACACTGCAAATTAGATTGCAGATTGAACACACCCCACCCAAATCTAACTCTCTCTGCACATGTTATATCTGCCTCCCCTGCAGTGCATATGGTTTTGCCCAATTGCTAACAAAAATCCTGCTGCGATCAACTTGGAATTACCCCCAGGATACGGTGGGAATCCTCCCCTAGGGTAGACAAAGCATTGACACGCTTATCAAAAAAGATAGCGCCGCCATCCCAAGATACGGCTACCCTCAAGGATCCTGCTGACCGCAAGTAGGAGGTTACCTTGAAGTTCATTTACACACATTCTGGTACGTTACTCAGACCGGCAATTGCGTCGGCCTGGGTTTGTAGCACTGTAGCAGCATGTGAAAAAAGTAAAATATATAAACCCACTAGATAGTCACAGCTGCTGGAAGGGGTTTGTCAGACCCCCAAGGGATTAAGCATAGATAAAGCAAGAGTACCAGCGCTATGAGTCGTTTAACCAAAATATTGATAAGAAACAGTTGGATCAGTTAATCAGTATCTTTATTTTACTTTTTTAATATAAAATAATATTAAAACAATACTAAAACCATAATAGAGACTAAATAGTCAATAATAGCATATAGATAAAAAATAATGAGGAAAACATTAGTTAATCCTGAATGGCTCTAGAGTGGTCAGAATAGTAGATTTTGCTGATAGGAACTATACCATTAATTTAAAAGATCCCGGACTTAAGTGGAAATCCGCTCCTCCTCAAATAGCAGTATAAAGCACAGTCAGCTGGTAATACCCTGAATATACCTCATCCACAGTTCCACGAAAAGATGACTCTTAGTATTCGTCTGTGTAGGTGATTAAAGGGGTTTCCATAGATTGCTGGAAGTACTCAACACGGGAGGTATCTGCGGTTTTTTGTATTCCAATAGGGAAGCAAAAGTCCTTATCCAGATCGATTTTAAATGGTAAGAAGTGCAAAAGTTCCTCAGCATAGGCCTTAATGAGTTTCCCTGGACTAGGTCGCCCATCTTCCTCAGAAGGAGGAAGCTGGACGACCTAGTCCAGGGAAACGCGTTAAGGCCTATGCTGAGGAACTTTTGCACTTCACACCAGGTCACATCTACAAATTCATCAGCTGATCTCCCTGTCCCCCAGAGCCAGGGTATCTCTCCTGTGGTGGCTGCAGAGTGCTCACCTTTTAGAAGGCCGCAGGTTCGGCATTCAGGACTGGATCTTGGTGACCACGGACGCGAGCCTCAGAGGGTGGGGAGCAGTCACACAGGGAAGAAACTTCCAAGGACTTTGGACAAGTCAAGAGACTTGTCTTCACATCAACATCCTGGAACTGAGGGCCATATACAACGCCCTACGTCAAGCGGAGAACTTACTTCACGACCAACCAGTTCTGATCCAGTCAGACAACATTACTGCAGTGGCTCATGTAAACCGCCAGGGCGGCACAAGGAGAGTGGCAATGGCGGAAGCCACCAGGATTCTTTGCTGGGCAGAAAATCATGTAAGCGCACTGTCAGCAGTGTTCATTCCGGGAGTGGACAACTGGGAAGCAGACTTCCTCAGCAGACACGACCTGCATCCAGGAGAGTGGGGACTTCATCAGGAAGTCTTCGCACAGATTGCAAGTCAGTGGGGACTGCCCCAGATAGACATGATGGCGTCCCGCCTCAACAAAAAGCTACAGAGGTATTGCGCCAGATCAAAAGACCCTCAGGCGGTATCAGTAGACGCCCTAGTGACACCGTGGGTGTTCCAGTCGGTCTATGTGTTTCCTCCTCTTCCTCTCATATCCAAGGTGTTGAGAATAATAAGAAAAAGAGGAGTGAGAACAATTCTCATTGTTCCAGATTGGCCACGAAGGGCCTGGTATCCGGATCTGCTGGAAATGCTCACGGGAGATCCGTGGCCTCTTCCTCTGCAACAGGACCTGTTGCAACAGGGGCCCTGTCTGTTCCAAGACTTACCGCGGCTGCGTTTGACGGCATGGCGGTTGAACACCGGATCCTAGCGGTAAAGGGCATTCCGGATGAGGTCATTCCTACTCTGATAAAGGCTAGGAAAGACGTGACAGCGAAACATTATCACCGGATATGGCGAAAATATGTTTCTTGGTGTGAGGCCAGGACTACTCCTATGGAAGAATTCCATCTGGGCCGTTTCCTTCACTTCCTACAGACTGGAGTGAATTTGGGCCTAAAATTAGGCTCCATTAAGGTTCAGATTTCGGACTTATCCATTTTCTTTCAAAAAGAATTGGCTTCTCTCCCAGAAGTACAGACTTTTGTGAAGGGAGTGCTGCATATTCAGCCTCCTTTTATACCTCCGGTGGCGCCTTGGGACCTTAACGTGGTGTTGAGTTTCCTTCAGTCGCACTGGTTTGAACCACTTCAAACGGTGGAATTAAAATATCTTACTTGGAAGGTGGTCATGTTATTAGCCTTGGCTTCGGCTAGGCGAGTTTTGGAATTGGCGGCTTTGTCTCATAAAAGCCCCTATCTGGTTTTCCATATGGATAGGGCGGAATTGCGGACCCGTCCTCAGTTCTTGCCTAAGGTGGTGTCATCTTTTCATATGAACCAACCTATTGTGGTGCCTGTGGCTACGCGAGACTTGGAGGATTCCGAGTCCCTTGATGTAGTCAGGGCTTTGAAAATTTACGTGGCCAGAATGGCTAGAGTCAGAAAAACAGAAGCACTGTTTGTCCTATATGCAGCCAACAAGGATGGCGCCCCTGCTTCAAAGCAGATTATTGCTCGCTGGATCTGTAACACGATTCTGCAGGCGCATTCTACGGCTGGATTGCCGTTACCAAAATCGGTCAAGGCCCATTCCACTAGGAAGGTGGGCTCGTCTTGGGTGGCTGCCCGAGGGGTCTCGGCATTACAACTGTGCCGAGCTGCTACTTGCAAACACCTTTGCGAAGTTCTATAAGTTTGATACCCTGGCTGAGGAGGACCTCCTGTTTGCTCAATCGGTGCTGCAGAGTCATCCACACTCTCCCGCCCGTTTGGGAGCTTTGGTATAATCTCCATGGTCCTTACGGAGTCCCCAGCATCCTCTAGGACGTAAGAGAAAATAAGATTTTAAACCTACCGGTAAATCTTTTTCTCATAGTCCGTAGAGGATGCTGGGCGCCCGTCCCAAGTGCGGACTACTTCTGCGAGACTTGTATATAGTTTTGCTTACATAAGGGTTATGTTATAGTTTCATCAGTTTTGGACTGATGCTAAGTTGCTTTTTCATACTGTTAACTGTTTAATGGATACACAAGTTATACGGTGTGATTGGTGTGGCTGGTATGAATCTTGCCCTTGGATTAACAAAAATCCTTTCCTCGTACTGTCCGTCTCCTCTGTGTACAGTTTCTCTAACTGAGGTCTGGAGGGGGGGCATAGAGGGAGGAGCCAGTGCACACCCATACCTAAAGTCTTTCTTAAAGTGCCCATGTCTCCTGCGGAGCCCGACTATCCCCATGGTCCTTACGGAGTCCCCAGCATCCTCTACGGACTACGAGAAAAAGATTTACCGGTAGGTTTAAAATCTTATTTTCTCCTTATCAAATGTTTGTCTCATTGATTTGGACTGCTGTTGTATAACCGATTGTATCTGATGACACTGTTTGTACTTTTAGGCGATTTCGCCATGTAGTCCTTAGTTTTCCCTGCGCCTCTTGTCCACATGTCCATGATTAAGTGGACACTGGGTACAACCGCATTTTTGAGGACACTTTTCTTAATGTTCCTGTACAGTCCAGGAATCGTTTGCCTAGTGAAGTGGAATCTAGACGAGATTTTGTACTAAATCCCACTGCCCTATTGGCGGATACCGAATGCAACGCTAACACCAGCATAGTTGTTATGGCCTCAGTAATCCGCTTTGCTACACAGTGACTGCTGTCATATTTCATTTTCCTTGCAAAAGACTGTTGGACAGTCAATTGCTTAGTTTAAGTAGTACAAGTGGTCTTCCGACTTCCTCTCTGGGATGACGATCATCTCCCAGCAGCAACAACAGCAGCAGCAGCAGCAGTAGGCTTAGCACTTAAGGATTCTCCGAAGGAACCCCAGATAGGAGAGGACTCGTCAGTCACGCCAGTGACATGTAGTCCTTACTGCTGATCGTGACTGAGGATGAAATTGACGTTGAGGGAGTTGGTGGTGTGGATTGCAGGAGCTTGGATACAACAGGAAAAAGGGATTTAGGTGTCACTGGACAATTTACGCTCTTACCCAAATTTCCTGAACTTGACAATGACTTATGATAAATGCGCTGCACGTGACATATAAGGGAGGATGTTCCTAGGTGGTTAACGTCCTTATCCCTACTTATTATCAAATGGTAGGACACCTACATCCTATGTACCAGCGATATAAAATCATTGTATACAGAGAACATAATGATGGGTGTGAAGCCACCAGATATTTTTTTGTCAGCACAAATGGAAATTCCAAATACCCAGATCAATTTCATCTTGGAAAATATAGAGTTCATCCTGAACCACAATTATTTTTGGTTTGGAGAAGAATTTTATTTACAAAAGCAGGGAACCACCATGGGGACCTCCTTTGCTCCAGGGTATGCCAATCTAGCAGTAGCATGGTGGGAAGAGAACCACATCTGGAGTAACAACCCTCACAGTTCAAATATACTACGTTGGAAGAGATACATTGATGACGTGTTCTTTATTTGGAAGGGATCAGAAGAACAGTTGAAATACTTCCTGGAATACATGAATTATAACGACATCAACTTAGAATTCACTATTTCTCTTTCAAGTTGTTATTTGTTTTTATTTCAAATTAGTGTTTTGTTTTCTTTTTGGTAAAACTTGGAAGTTTTGATTCTATGATGTAACAATTTCTAAATTAACGGAGACGCTCTCGCATTAATAATTTTGGTGGTTTCGATCGCTTTATGTCTCCTCCTATTCTGTTGACTCTCCATTTACTACCCTACATGCAATGTATTACCCATTATTTTTTATCTTTTTGTCACATGAAACTGTTGACCTGCATTTATTGGTACTTGTAGTACCCTTTTGTCAAAACTTCTTCAATTTCTTCAATAAAAAATTATTGTTTAACCCCCCCCCCCCCCCCCCAAAAAAAAAAAAAAACAACTTAGACTTCAAGTCCAATTACAGCAGAGAAATGATCATCTTCCTTGACTTGGAAATTTATGTGGATGCTATGGGTCTACAAACAAGAACCCATAAAAAACCAGCAGATGGAAATAGTTATATTCCGGTAAACAGCAACCACCATTATCAGTGGTTAAAAATATACCGAGAGGTGAAGTACGATGTGTAAAAAGGAATTGTACACAGAAACCCACCTTTGAAGAGCAAAGTACTAACTTGAAACTGCAGTTCCAACAGAAAGGATACGAACAGGAATTTCTACAAAAAAGAATTAGATGAAGTGACGAAAATGAATCGAGCAGAAACGTTGAAATATAAAGATAAGAGACTAGAAGAACATCAGAGGATCTTTTATTACTCAGTACAATGAAGATTACAAACAAATAGAAAATATTCTTCAAAAGCATTGGCACATTCTGAAATTGGACACCACCTTGTGTTCACATATACCAAATAAACTTAGAATAATTTACAGGAAAGCTAAGAGCCTGAAAGAAGAACTAACAATCAATTACATCAAGAAGAAGAAAAGTGAATGATCGGCTACGAAAGGGTTCCATTACTGGTGGAACGGTAAAGGTTGTTCAGTACAGAGCAATAATATAAGATATGTGGACAAGTTTGATTCGCATGTAACAAAAATATTAAATTAAAAATACAATTACGTGTGATACGGAGAAAGTTATTTGGTTTACCTGTTAGAGTGCCCATGTGGCTAACAATATGTTGGCCAAACTAAAAGGAAGCTGAAAATAAGGATAGCAGAGCATCTGAATAATATTAAGAAGGGACTGGAATCACACAGTGTGTCTTTGCATTATCTCAAATATCATAACAAAGACCCGACAGGTACAATATTTAAGGGAATCCAAAAGGTTACTCCATGTTGGAAAGGAGAACCTGTTTCATGTTTAAAGAAGAAATAAACTTTTTGGATATATGAAATAAAGACCCTTGAGCCTGCAGGACTAAATATTGATATAGAATTATCATCTTTCTTATAAACCCTCTTTTTTATACACATTACTAATTCTCACACCTTTTACATTATGTTTTGATCCGTATTAAGTTTATTATATGTATATATATTTTATAACACAATACATATAATTCTATTTTTTAACACGCGTTACCATAAAATCCACAATGAAGGATAAGGCACATGGTTGCCACTATTTTTAAGGACTTCCGTTATGTCACTTCCTCAGGAAGTATTGAAGTTTTTATGTATAAATAAAGTTGAAATGGATTGTTTTATCACTCTTGAAGAAGCACTGTCACGTGTGAAATGCGTTAAGAGATACAACCATCTGGTCAACCAGTCACCGCCCGCTAATCACCACTATCGCGCTCACCGCTGCTATTAGCTGAACTCTGTAAGCGCACGGAGCGCACCATCGAACGCTGACTATACTGCATGCTGCATGCTGTTGCAGAACGGACATCTACGGGAGAGGTAGTGGCTGAGGAGGACGCCAGTCACTATTAGGGTAAGATAGGGATAGTTGAAAAGTGACAAACATCGGGACCAGCTGCATGCCGCAAAATACAAAAGAGCGCTTAAACATTATTGGTAGCTCGTTTTATTTATTTTATTTACACCACATAACACTATTACAAAGTACAGCGCTCAGTCCCTCCCCCCTTTTTTATATTAAAGCTTCTTTATACTGAGCTACTATTTTAAGCGTAGGTGAGTAATTTCTATTTTATTATGTATTGACAAATGCAACAGATGGCTTGACACCGGTTGTCTGGATTTGTGGAGAAATAATTCCACACCGAAGAGGTGGATTTTTTGGTATTTTGCCCAGGCATGACAATGGGCTTTTTCATCCCATGGACAACAACTGTCTCCACTGGTGCCTTATTCAAACGAACCACATCACCATCAGAATCCTCATCGTCAACTTACTCCTCAGCGCCAGCTACACTACTAATAATTAGTAATGTGTATAAATAAGAGGGTTTATAAGAAAGATGATAATCCTGAATGGATGTATTTAATATTCTCAAATTGCGCTTGCAAAACAGTGGCATCCCATGTGGACACAAGAAAGAGCTTTCACCAAACCCCTAAGAGCGACAGTATATTCAATAAAAAGTGGCCACTCGTGGCGCTACCGTTAAAAAACTGTTATAAAATGAATTGCTTACACATTAGTAAATAGCGATAGATATAACTCTCAAATCAATTTAGAAATCCATCATACTGTATATCACCAGTTCCCTGGTTAGTGTCCCCAACAGTCACATCAGTCCAGATGTAATTGGAGTTCTTCAAAGGATCAGATGACACACTCCAGTCCCCAGTGCTGGGAAGATCAGTGAAAGTACTCCTGGTGCTGTGTGGCTGCAAGGTCCAGTTATCCCAGAGTCTCCTTTGTCTTGCTTAGCAAGACAAAGTGGACTCTGGGATAACTGGACCTTGCAGCTAATTACATCTGGACTGACGTGACTGTTGGGGACACTAACCATGGAACTGGTGATATACGTTTTATGTGTTTTTTCTTCATGTGAGTGCATTGTTATATTAAATATTTATTTTTTATAAACGGGATTGCACTATATTGCTCTTTTTAAGTCCTAGCTACATGAAGATTTGCTTCCTGTTGACCCTATGAGGGTGATATACGCTGATTCATCTGTATTTATGTGAATGGGACCAATAAATCAATTCTTTCTTCATGGTGCCATCTCTTATTTGCACTATTGGATTCTTTTTTAAGTTTTAGGAACTAAGATCTACAGTATGATGGATTTCTAAATTGATACACCAATATCCTCCTCATCCTGGTGTACTTCTACAGTGACATCCTCAATCTCAATATCAGAAACTGGACTGGCGATGTTCCTCCCAGCACTTGCAGAGGGCGTGCAAATGGTGGTAGAAGCCTCCTCTTCTTATACAGTCTTGGGAAGTCAGGCCAAGACATCGCAACTGCGGACACACTTGGAGTCTCCTTGGAGATTTGTCATATCTCTGAGTCTGAATGTACAGTTGTTTTTTTTTCCTGTGCTTTAACAAGCTTTATTTTTAACATTTTTCGAGAGGGAGGAGGGCTTCCATCTTCATGAAAAGCTGAACCACCAGTTATGAACATAGGCCAAGGCCTTAGCCTTTTCTTGCCACTTCGTGTAGTGAATGGCATATTGCCAATTTTACGTTTCTCATCAGATAATTTCTTTTTTTTTTGTTATTCATTTTTGCTTCATGGATTTTACATGCCCGCTATGAAACTGGGCATCAGCCGTAGCAGATGATGTTTATGGAATTACATTGTCAATGTCATGACTGGTGGCAGCAACTTCAGCATTAGTACTTGGAAGTGCTTCCTGATATTTCACAATTTTTTCCTCCAAATATTTTTCTCCATTTCACAGGACAGTGCCCCTTTATTAATATTATTACAGTACACAGAACAGTGCCCCTTTATTTTTACAGCACCCGACAGGGCCACAGTGTTCCTTTATTTTTACAGCACCCCTATATTTTTACAGCATACAGGACAGGTCCACAGTGTTCCTTTATTTATACAGCATCCGACAGGACCACAGCGGTCCTTTATTTTTACAGCACCTGACAAGACCACAGCATTCCTTTATTTTTGCTGCACCCCTATATTTCTACAGCATACAGGACAGGGCCACAGCGTTCCTTTATTTTTACAGCACCCGACAGAGCCACAGCGTTCCTTTACTTTTACAGTACCCCTATTTTTTGACAGCATGCAGGACATGGCCACAGCGTTCCTTTATTTTTACAGCACCCCTATATTTTTACAGCATACAGGACAGGGCCACAGCATTCCTTAATTTTTAAAGCAACCGTCAGGGCCGCAGCGTTCCTTTATTTTTATCAGCTCCCGACAGGGCTACAGTGTTCCTTTATTTTTGCAGCACCTGACAAGACCTCGACGTTCCTTTATTTTTACAGCACACCTATATTTGTATAGCATAAAGAATGGGGCCACAGCGTTCCTTTATTTCTACAGCACACGACAGAGCCACAGCGTTCCTTTATTTTTAGAGCACCCCTATTTTTTTACAGCATACAGGACAGTGCCACAGCATTCCTTTATTTTTACAGCACCCGACAGGGCCACAGCGTTCTTTTGTTTTTACAGCACCCGACAGGGCCACAGCATTCCTTTATTTTTACAGCACCCCTATATTTTTACAGCATACAGGTCAGTGCCACAGTGTTCCTTTGTTTTTACAGCCACCGACAGGGACACAGCGTTCCTTTATTTCTATCAGCACCCGACAGGGCCACAGCATTCCTTTATTTTTACAGCACCTGACAAGGCCTCAGCGTTCCTTTATTTTTACAGCAACCAAGAGGGTCACACCGTTACTTTATTTTTACAGCACCCCTATATTTTGACAGCATACAGGACAGGACCACAGCATTCCTTTATTTTTACAGCACCCGACAGGTCCACAGCTTTCCTTTATTTTTACAGCACCCCTATATTTTGACAGCATACAGGACAGGACCACAGCATTCCTTTATTTTTACAGCACCCGACAGGTCCACAGCTTTCCTTTATTTTTACAGCACCCCTATATTTTGACAGCATACAGGACAAGGACACAGTGTTCTTTTATTTTTACAGCACCCCAACATTTTAAAGCATACAGGACAGGGCAACAATGTTACTTTATTTTTACAGCACCCCTATTTTTTTTTACAGCATACAGGACAGGGCCACATTGTTCTTTTATTTTTACAGCACCCCTATATTTTTATAGCATAAAGGACAGGGTCACAGCGTTCCTTTATTTTTACAGCACCCGACAGGGCCACAGCGTTCTTTTATTTGTACAGCACCCGACAGGGCCACAGCGTTCTTTTATTTGTACAGCACCTGACAGGGCCACAGCGTTCTTTTATTTGTACAGCACCTGACAGGGCCACAGCGTTACTTTATTTTTACAGCACCCTACAGGGCCACAGCATTCCTTTACTTTTACAGCACCCCTATATTTTTACAGCATACAGGACCACAGTGTTCCTTTCTTTTACATCACCCATATATTTTTACAGCATACAGGACAGGGCCACAGTGTTCCTTTATTTTTACAGCACCCCTACATTTTTACAGCATACAGAACAGGGCCATAGCATTCCTTTAATTTCACATCACCCTTATATTTTTACAGCATACAGGACAGGGCCACAGCATTCCTTTATTTTTACAGCAGCCGACAGAGCCACAGCATTCCATTATTTTTATAGTACCCCTATGTTTTGACAGCATACAGGACAGGGTCACAGCGTTCCTTTACTTTTACAGCACCCCTATATTTTTACAGCATACAGGGCAGGGCCACAGTGTTCCTTTATTAGTGTGCATGTGCACCTCCCCCTCAGTGTGTCCCTGCTATTGATTCCAGCCACATTTCTGGACTCAGCGGGACGCAAAAAGGATTGATCCTATCCAGAGGACCTTCACCTGTATTCTGTTGTGGTGAAAAAGCACTATTTTATCCGTGAGGGTGAACTAAACTCCAACTTACATTGTGCTTATTTTTACTATGTATAGACTGCGAGTCTCCGCAGTCAGAATAAGTGGGTAAAGTGTTACCTTCAGTACTTTCTCTTTGGATACTAACATTATCTTGAACTTACTGAAAGCGCTATCAGTTAGTAGGGTGGAGTTTTTACAATCTATTGCATTTTAACTACATCATATATCCTCCATTACACTGCAGTAGCAGCATAAGAGAACTTTATCGTATGGACTAAACTAGAACACTAGACAATATGGGGTAGATGTTTTAAGCCTGGAGAAGTGATAAAGCAGTGATAAGTGGAAGGTGATAACGCACCAGCCAATCAGCTCCTAACTGTCAATTTACATATTGGAGTTGATTGGGTGGTGCGTTATCACCTTCCACTTATCACTGCTTTATCACTTCTCCAGGCTTAATACATCTGCCCCTCTGTGACTTACTGTGACTCCTGAGGTGGCAAACCCAGGGCCGTTACTACGTGTGTGCCAGCGGTGCCTGACACACAGTACAGTCACCCTGAGAGAGCAACTGTCCGCATAACCGTTCAAGGTGCCCAAAGTCTGTGGCATTGTAATGAGTCAGGACAATATAAACAAATCAATGTGTAATTAAAAAATTTATTAAAATACATTAGTTCATTAAAAAGCAATAATTCTGTGCAAGATAATGTGCCAAATATATGCAGAAAAAAGATAGAATTTGCCAATGCTATGCAAAGATAGGAGTTTACCCAAAGTGTTGGTACAGGAATGGTGGAGGTAATTCTCTAGAGTCCGTTCCTTATTTTGCCCATCAATATAGTGTCCAGTAATATTCCGGTAAGGAAATTCTCTTTTAGATGTTACTGAGGAGAGTCCATGGAGAATTTCTATATACCGCTAGAGGATTAGTGCAATGTCTCATGGATGTAGAGTACCTCATGCAATGCGGAAATAGGCTGGTGCCTCTCTCGGGCTACTCCGGATAACTGGTCGGCAGAATGGGCTGGTTCGGGTCCAATTCAGATATATCCTGTTCCAACGGGTAAGTACCTGACGCGTTTCGCTGCATAAACCTTGCAGCTTTTTCAAAGGTGTATTCTAATGCCTGGGTTTTGGCTTTATATACCCTAGACAAGATGGTGGCTTAATTGGCACCTGGATGCACATTTCCTGTTTGGCACTAATATTTCTTTTTCCAATCTTTAAAACAATAAAAAAATAATAAAGATGTATATAGGAGACAGACCTACTTATATAAAGCAATTTGTATTTATATAAAGCTTTTATTTTAACTGTTTTTATAAACATTTCATTTTCTTGGACTTTTAAAATGGGATATGTTGATCCAATCAGAGGGTTTGTATATTGCTCTGTAGTCATGGAAACCTATGAAAGGGATCATTTCATAGGTCAGAAGCAAATCATGTGATCGGTGTTGATCATGTGACCTAGGTCACCTGGTAAGTGAAGTGTCACCAAATGTATTTACGTAATATATACTGAATGAAGAAACCGTTGTTTTTAGGTTTCTATATAGTAATAGGACCTGATTGTTAATGTCGATTTCAAATTCATACTCTTTTTAGAAAAAGGGAGCTCCGAGGATTCGTCATCTACTCCCGGACCGTTGCCTAGGCAACCGCGACCGGAAGTGACGTGTCAGAGAGCCAGTGAGAATACCCGGGCTGTCACCATAGTAACGCGGCTTGTAGTGGGCGGATTGTTGTCCCTGCATGCTTAGAGGTTTAGACCCTCCTCTCTCCGTCGTCATAATGACGTGGTCTTCAGCCGTGTCCTCCGCAGCATAGACACTAATGTTTCCATGGGATCTTTCTATAAGATTTCTAATTGGTAACCATGGAAACCTTCCTCTACTCGTCCTTCACAAGCTGATCTCAGCGTGAGGGCAAAGGGATTAATATTATTTATAAATTGTATAGGTGGCTTTGGTCCGGTTTCCATGGGAACCTGGCTGGATCATCTTTTACTAGACATATTATAATTGGCTGTACTATAGGCTTAGTGTATATTTATACCAGTAACTATGGCAATCGTTTCAAGTTAGAATGCTTAGGTAACTCAGTGGCTACTGTTCTAAAAAACCCACACATATCTTATAGCTGAATCGTATACATGATTACAAGACCAGTAATATATTTATACCTTAACTAGAGTGGTTGATGGTTAATTCTTATACCTCTTAATATTCCTCTGTGTATATATTTGATCCAGTAGCTTTTACACTTATATACAATATAGATGTCTACAGGTTATTTATTTATTACTCAGGTTTTTTGCAGATATTTTTAAGTATTTAATTTTTTGATATTATTTTGATTTTATATACAGTTCAATACCAGTTATTCTAAAGACCTGATTGTATCTAATTAGGCCAGTGGACCCCATATAACAAGATCCTATACATGTCTACAACAAAATATTTTTAATTTAGTGTATAATAGTTGTCTTATCAAATTTCTCCATGGGGACTCCAATTGGTCAAAAAAATAACATTAAGATGTTTCTATGGTTGGCGAGATAGTTAACGCCTATTAGGAGGGACAAAGACTACGTGATATATAGAAAAATAGAAAGAAAGAGAGTTGATTGGCTGGATAGATTGAAAGTGTTAGGCGATAATGCCTATATGGAAAAAAATTCGCTATAAATAGCAAATGAACGGGTAAAGGGACATAATGGTTGGTTTTAGGATTAAATAATCATATTTAATTCTACTGCCTCGTTGAGGCCATCTGGGTGAATGGAGCCCATTCTAAACATCCAGTAAACCTCCTGTTGGCACAGTTTTTTGAAATGATCTCCTCCCCTATTTGTTATGGGAATTTGTTCTATCCCTATTATTTTGAGACTTTTTGGGTCTCCATTATGATAATCGTTGAAATGCTGAGAGACACTATGTGTGGATACTCGATTTAGAATGTTCCTCCGTTGCTCTAGAAATCTGATACGGAGTTTTCTAGTGGTGCGGCATACATAATGGAGGCCACAACCACATTGTAGAATATATACGACATATGTCGAGTTGCAATTAATATGGCTCTTAATTTGATATTGTTTTTCCCCTTTGTCGGTTTTTACAAACTGTGTTTTATCTATATATTGACACGTAGTACATCTCGTGCCACCACATTTATAGAAGCCCATTACTGGCTGAAGCCATGGATCTTTAATGGAATTTATTCTCTTCTCAGATTTCAAATGGCTGGGAGCTAGGGAGTTCTTTAAAGATTGTCCCTTCCGGAAAATTAATGTGGGTTTAGCAGGAAGAATATCCCCTAACAAATTATCTTGTTTTAATATACTGTAATTTTTCCTAATTATAGATTTTATCTTAGGACAATAATCATTATAAGTAGTGATAAATGCTGAATGGTATTCTTTATCCCTTTCAGAATCGTTAATGGGCTTCTTTGTTTTAGATAGTAAAAGATCTCTATTCATCTCTCGCACTTCTCCTAGTGTTTTCTGTAGTAGGGATATCGGGTATCCCCGATGTTCGAAAGAGTCTACCATATGTTTGGCTTGTAATTCAAACGACTTTAAGTCGGAGCAATTTCTTCTAAGTCGAATCAATTGACTCCGAGGTATACTTTTTTTCCAGGGTGGATAATGTGCACTGGAAAAGTGGAGATAGGCATTTGATCCTACCTCTTTGGTATGATTAATTACACATTGATTTGTTTATATTATTCTTTCCTCCACTAGCGCAGCCTCCTTCCTTTCTTGTACTTTCCACCTGGGAGTGACTCCCCTGTAACATTGGCTGCTGCTTAGCCAACCATCTTGTCTCACAGCGCCCGTATACCTTTGGGTATATTTTACCTTATTTTTGCATCCACACATAAGTCACATTCGGGCTGCTGAGATGAGCTGTTTCGCTAACTTTGAGGAAAGAGCAAATAGGAGACAGACCTACCTTGCTAGATGGGATACTGATTCTGAAACTAGAGGGGATAAGTCTGAGCCTAAATCTAATTTGGCAGAAGACTTCCATAAATTGGAAGATCTCCTCAAGTCCGAATTAAAACACTGGTTGGACAGTACAAACCTACAGAAATATGTAGATAAGAAAATGATACCGAGAGGTCTCAGACTGTTTAAACCCTCTATATTTCAGAATAACCCTGAGTTCCAGGCTGAATGGGAAAATATTTTAGACAAATGTTCATATATGCTTATGGATTTAATCATAAAATACCGTATAAAGAAAACAGAACACATTGAACTAGAAATTGAAGCTCTAAAAAAGAAATTAGAACCTTCTAATAATACAAATGAATATAAAGAAAGGGACAGGAATGTTATGGAAAAGCTGAATAGATTTGAACATTCGTTATTAGACACAAAATGCTAAAAATTTAAACGTGATATAGAAGACTACCAAAGTGGGACAGTTAGGTCCTACAAAACACAGAATAAAGAGAGACGAAGGGAATACAGTAGGGATCCTTATAAAGAAAGAGTACCTTATCAATCAAGATACAACCAGATACAGGGTAGAAGAAAATCACAGAGAACTAATGACTGGAAATATGGGTCTAGGGTAAATGATCACTGTACACCAAATGAACCCTTAGAAAGATACCAAGGCCCCACAAATAGACAGAGAACTCACTCCCTGCAATATAACACCAATAGAGGACAGGGACAAGGGGGAGACTCCATACAAAGACAGGAGATGGGGGCGAGACCTAAAATGATGGCCCAATCACAAAGACCACATGAGATAGAATCAGAGGTTTTTTTAGTACCACTTCCCCCCAGGTCCCTTCAGAACCGAACCCCTTATCACTCACAACAAAAACGAGGAAGAAGAAGTATAGACTCGGAGGAAGAAGAGGGGGGAAGAAAGAAAAACTCAAGAAATTGAAACAATTCAAAAACAATAAAAATAGGGATAAATTAAAATCCCCCATATTTAACCTTTCCTCGAAAGTACTAACAGATGCAGAAATAACCCTCTTAAACAGAGGTTTAAAGTTTTCCCCCTCATCTACTCCAAATATATTCAACCTCTTTGTGGAATTAAACCGATATATACGGACTTTATGCCGTAAAAGGTTCTTTGCCAGAGCTAATCTAAAGAAAAATGATGAAGCCGCTATGCCGATCCTTTTGGATCAAGGTGATGAATTAGCTTTAAAGATTCTGGAAGAACTAAACACCAGTTCACCAAAATCTCCACAGAAAATATTCGATGTATCCAGGACACTTTTCAAACAAAAATCAGAATTCTATCCTATCAGAGCCAAGGGTTCCAGTGTGGACATGTTTTACAAGACCACACTAGAAGATTTCAAAAATCTCTGTAGTGCTCCCCATCCGCAGAAATACAAATCCAATCTTAGTAAACAGGAAAGAAAAGCCCTCACCAATCTGACTAAAGATACCACCATTATAATCAAAGAGGCAGATAAGGGGGGTGGCCTCGTAATTCAAAATAAAACGGACTACATAGCAGAGGCAAAAAGACAGTTAGAAGATCCCCGCACTTATATTAAATTACAAAAAGACCCCACTCAGGGATTTTTATTGGAACTCCTAGAACTATTAGATAACGCAGTGGCCTTAGAAATTATTTCCAAAGAAGAGTTCAGGTTCCTTTATATAGAACATCATTTCAGGTATTCACTCACTCACTTCCAATCTTTCGTTTTATGTTGACTCATATTTACAGCCACGGGTTTCTTCTCTTCGTTCGCACGTTAAGGACACCACTCACTTTTTGTCACTAATTTCAGGTGTTAAATGGAAAGACACATATGCTTTTCTCACCATGGACGTACAGAGTCTGTATTCAAATATACCGCACCAAAAAGGACTGTCGGCTATATATAACCATCTCAAGCAAGATGGCGATCTCACAGACACTCATCAAAAATTTATTGTAGAATCCATTTCATTTATATTACGCCACAATTATTTTTTGTTTTTGGATTCACATTATCTTCAAATTTAGGTACCGCCATGGGGACCAGGTTTGCGCCCAGCTACGCCAACCTTTACATGGGTCAATTTGAGGACCAACATGTGTGGGGCGGCGGGCATGGCGCGGCCCTGGTCCTCTATGGCAGGTACATCGACGATTTATTTATTATTTGGGATGGGGATGCACTTTCAGCACAAGTATTTGTTAATTCACTTAATCAGAATTCTTATAATTTAAAATTTACGCACCAGTATCACCCTAATTCCATCACTTTTTTAGACCTAAATTTAGAGGCACGCGATGGACAAATACACACCACCAATCATACCAAAGAGGTAGGATCAAATGCCTATCTCCACTTTTCCAGTGCACATTATCCACCCTGGAAAAAAAGTATACCTCGGAGTCAATTGATTCGACTTAGAAGAAATTGCTCCAACTTAAAGTCGTTTGAATTACAAGCCAAACATATGGTAGACTCCTTCGAACATCAGGGATACCCGATATCCCTACTACAGAAAACACTAGGAGAAGTGCGAGAGATGAATAGAGATCTTTTACTATCTAAAACAAAGAAGCCAACTAACGATTCTGAAAGGGATAAAGAATACCATTCAGCATTTATCACTACTTATAATGATTATTGTCCTAAGATAAAATCTATAATTAGGAAAAATTACAGTATATTAACACAAGATAATTTGTTAGGGGATATTCTTCCAGCTAAACCCACATTCATTTTCCGGAAGGGACAATCTTTAAAGAACTCCCTAGCTCCCAGCCATTTGAAATCTGAGAAGAGAATAAATTCCATTAAAGATCCATGGCTTCAGCCAGTAATGGGCTTCTATAAATGTGGTGGCACGAGATGTACTACGTGTCAATATATAGATAAAACACAGTTTGTAAAGACCGACAAAGGGGAAAAACAATATAAAATTAAGAGCCATATTAATTGCAACTCGACATATGTCGTATATATTCTACAATGTGGTTGGACACGGAGGACACGGCTGAAGACCACGTCATTATGACGACGGAGAGAGGAGGGTCTAAACCTCTAAGCATGCAGGGACAACAATCCGCCCACTACAAGCCGCGTTACTATGGTGACAGCCCGGGTATTCTCACTGGCTCTCTGACACGTCACGTCACTTCCGGTCGCGGTTGCCTAGGCAACGGTCCGGGAGGAGATGACGAATCCTCGGAGCTCCCTTTTTCTAAAAAGAGTATGAATTTGAAATCGACATTAACAATCAGGTCCTATTACGATATAGAAACCTAAAAACAACGGTTTCTTCATTCAGTATATATTACGTAAATACATTTGGTGACACTTCACTTACCAGGTGACCTAGGTCACATGATCAACACCGATCACATGATTTGCTTCTGACCTATGAAATGATCCCTTTCATAGGTTTCCATGACTACAGAGCAATATACAAACCCTCTGATTGGATCAACATATCCCATGTTAAAAGTCCAAGAAAATGAAATGTTTATAAAAACAGTTAAAATAAAAGCTTTATATAAATACAAATTGCGTTATATAAGTAGGTCTGTCTCCTATATACATCTTTATTATTTTTTTATTGTTTTAAAGATTTGAAAAAGAAATATTAGTGCCAAACAGGAAATGTGCATCCAGGTGCCAATTAAGCCACCATCTTGTCTAGGGTATATAAAGCCAAAACCCAGGCATTAGAATACACCTTTGAAAAAGCTGCAAGGTTTATGCAGCGAAACGCGTCAGGTACTTACCCGTTGGAACAGGATATATCTGAATTGGACCCGAACCAGCCCATTCTGCCGACCAGTTATCCGGAGGAGCCCGAGAGAGGCACCAGCCTATTTCCGCATTGCATGAGGTACTCTACATCCATGAGACATTGCACTAATCCTCTAGCGGTATATAGAAATTCTCCATGGACTCTCCTCAGTAACATCTAAAAGAGAATTTCCTTACCGGAATATTACTGGACACTATATTGATTGGCAAAATAAGGAACGGACTCTAGAGAATTACCTCCACCAATCCTGTACCAACACTTTGGGTAAACTCCTATCTTTGCATAGCATTGGCAAATTCTATCTTTTTTCTGCATATATTTGGCACATTATCTTGCACAGAATTATTGCTTTTTAATGAACTAATGTATTTTAATAAATTTTTTAATTACACATTGATTTGTTTATATTGTTCTTTCCTCCACTAGCGCAGCCTCCTTCCTTTCTTGTACTTTCCACCTGGGAGTGACTCCCCTGTAACATTGGCTGCTGCTTAGCCAACCATCTCGTCTCACAGTGCCCGTATACCTTTGGGTATATTTTACCTTATTTTTGCATTGTAATGAGTCAGACTGACTCATTACAAGCCGCCTGTGATGTGTTCTGCCGCAGAGCGAGGGGAGGAAGAGGGAGGGGAACCCTGGAGCCGCAGTAGCGCCCCTCACAATTGCCTGCTGCTGCAGTCCCTGAGGAAGCAAGTCGGAGACTCCGCCAAGAAAAACCTGTTGGTCACACCCCCATGCCGGCCCAGCTTGAGAGGGGCACCTGAACTGATGTGCACTGCAGATCCTTGCCTGCTGTCCCGGATCTCCTCAGCTGGCCAGGTCAGCTGAAGGAGGTGCCTGCTCTATGGTTTGGGGATTTAAAAAAAAGAGGGGCATGGCCATGGGGGTCCGTGATTGGGCCACGCCCCTGACTTGGCCTGGGCAGATTGTGTGCAGCCCTATCTGCTCAGTGCTCTCTCAACTTCTGGCTACTCCTGCTGTCATTTACCCTGGAGGTAAAGTATGTTTGTGTTTGGTGACTGGTGGGGACAGACAGAGAGTGTGTCTTTAGGAACTGGGGGGAGGGGGTGACATGCTGTGTGTGTGTGTGTGTGTGTGTGTGTGTATATAGGGGCTAGTGGGGGCAGGCTGAGTGCGTGTGTATAGGGACTGGTGGGAACAGGGTGTGTGTGGTGACTGGAGGGGACAGGCTGTGTGTGTGTGTGTATAGGAACTGGGTTGAGGCTAGATCCAAGTGGCCTAAGGGACCTTTTCCATCAGGGGGAGGAGCCACGACCCAAGGGGGAGGAGCTAGGCCAGCGGGACAGTTGCTCTACTATCCCCGCCACCAAGTATTACCCTCAGCCCGAGCCCGAAGCGTGGCGATCGTAGCGAGCCCGCAAGGGTACTTTTCGGTACCCTGTTTGGCCGTAGCTCCTCCCCCTGGTGACGTGTCTCCTCCCCTAGGTACGTCACAAAGTCCCTTCTCCCACTCCGATATAGAACCAACCATAGGGACTGGTGGGGAACAGACTGTGTGTATAGGGACTGGTGGGGAACAGGCTGTGTGTGTGTATATGGACAGGTGGGGAACAGGCTGTGTGTGTGTTTATAGGAACTGATGGGGAACATGTTGTGTATTTATTGTTGAACAAAATGGATTTTAGCAGTGCTTTGGTATTGCTGAACACTTTAAAAAAGTAGCTATTCCCCCGTGCTGTTGTACCGTGGCACCGGGCTCTAGGAGCGGTTACTGTGTTGTGGGCTCACCGGAAGAATGGTGTCTCTCTCGACAGCAGGCAAGTCTCCCTCCCTCTCTCTTTCTCTCTCCCTCTGCCTAATGCGTAAAAAGGGGGACTCTGCTTGCCATAATGTGTAAAAATGGGACCCTGCCTGCCGTAATGCGTAAAAAGGGGGACTCTGCCATCATAATGTGTAAAAGTGGGACTCTGCTGCTGTAATGTGTAAAAAGGGGGACTCTGCCTGCCGTAATGTGTTAAAAGGGGGACTCTGCTGCCGTAATGTGTAAAAAAAGGAGACTCTGCCTGCTGTAATGTGTAAAAGGGGACTCTGCTTGCTGTACTATGTAAAAGGGGACTCTGCCTGCCGTACTGTGTGAAAGAGGACCCTGGCATAATGTGTGATAGGGGCTCTATCTGGAATAATGTGTAAAATGGGGCTCTACCTGGCATAATGTGTAAAAGGGGCTCTACCTGGTGTAATGTGTGTAAGTGGCTCTAGTGTGGCATAATTTGAATAATGGAAACTTCTGTACAGCGTGATATGAATTGGTATTATTTTGTGGCCACGCTCCTTCCCCAATAAAGCCATGCACCTAGATTTTGACGGTCGCCTACAGCGCGCACTGGCCCTTATTTCTATATGGGGGGGAGGGCGCCGATGCTCTTTCTTGCACACAGCGCTAAAATGTCTAGTTATGGCACTGGGGAAACCTAAATGCCATCGAAAAGCAGAAAGCTGAGCTTTCCATAGTTCATGAATCGCACTCACCATACTAAAGTATGGTGATGAGACATCCATGGAGCAGGGTGCAGCAGGAGAAGTCAGGAACTTCTCAACGGAAACTTGCGCTGTAAATAGCACAAAGCAGGGGAAAGCCCTGTTTCCACAAAGCAGCATTATTCTCTGCTATATGAATAGACCACATTATTTTTTGATACTTCAAGTACTTCATCTCTATTGGCAGATTTTGAATCATCTCTATTGGCAGATTTTAACTAGCGTGGCTCCATCTGTATGATGTTGTTGTCCAATCAGTGGTGCAAGTAGAATTTTTTTCTTAGTGGTACTGATAGTAAAAATGGGCATGGTCACGTGACATGAGGTGGCATGGTCACACACAACTAGGGGAGTAGCTACATGACAATAGTGGCATGGCCACATTATGCCACACACCATAATTCTTATTACACATTTTGCCACACACCGTATGGCCCATTACACATTATGCCAGACACTGTAACACCCATTACACATTATGCCACACACCGTAATGCCCATTACACATTATGGCACACACCATAATGCCTATTACATATTATGCCACACACAGTTATGCCAATGACACCATTTTACAAAAATGCCCTTATAAATTATGCCCCAGCGGTGGGCTGGTGGTACTGTGTACCTCCACCATATTTTATAATGGTACTATGTACCACCCCACTTCAGCACTGTCTCCAATGTATAAATAATACCACTACCAGATTGACATTGCGCGTTGTCCGATGTCACAAATCCCCAGGAGAGTCCAATTGGGGTAAGCCATTCTGCGATGATCTTCCTCAGTTGCCGTAAGAGGTTTACAGCTGTGTGGCTATTCTGGAAAGCGGTGATACAAAGCGTAGCCTGCCTAGGAACGAGTTGGCGTTTGCGAGATGCTGCTACTGGGGCCACCGCTGCTGTTCTTGCTGCGGGAGGCAATACATCTACCCAGTGGGCTGTCACAGTCATATAGTCCTGAGTCTGCCCTGCTCCACTTGTCCACATGTCCGTGGTTAAGTGGACATTGGGTACAACTGCATTTTTTAGGACACTGGCGAGTCTTTTTCTGAGGACTGTGTACATTTTCGGTATCGCCTGCCTAGAGAAATGGAACCTAGATGGTATTTGGTACCGGGGACACAGTACCTCAATCAAGTCTCTAGTTGGCTCTGAATTAACGATGGATACCGGAACCACGTTTCTCACTGCCCAGGCTGCCAAGGCCTCAGTTATCCGCTTTGCAGCAGGATGACTGCTGTGATATTTCATCTTCCTCGCAAAGGACTGTTGGACAGTCAATTGCTTACTGGAAGTAGTACAAGTGGTCTTCCGACTTCCCATCTGGGATGACGATCGACTCCCAGCAGCAACAACAGCAGCGCCAGCAGCAGTAGGCTTTACACTCAAGGATGCATTGGAGGAATCCCAGGCAGGAAAGGACTCGTCAGACTTGCCAGTGACATGGCCTGCAGGACTATTGGCTTTCCTGGGTAAGGAGGAAATTGACACTGAGGGAGTTGGTGGTGTGGTTTGCAGGAGCTTGGTTACAAGAGGAAGGGATTTAGTGGTCAGTGGACTGCTTCCGCTGTCACCCAAAGTTTTTGAACTTGTCACTGACTTATGATGAATGCGCTGCAGGTGACGTATAAGGGAGGATGTTCCGAGGTGGTTAACATCCTTACCCCTACTTATTACAGCTTGACAAAGGCAACACACGGCTTGACACCTGTTGTCCGCATTTGTGTTGAAATAATTCCACACCGAAGAGCTGATTTTTTTAGTATTTTGACCAGGCATGTCAATGGCCATATTCGTCCCACGGACAATAGGTGTCTCCCCGGGTGCCTGACTTAAACAAACCACCTCACCATCAGAATCCTCCTTGTCAATTTCCTCCCCAGCACCAGCAACACCCATTTTGTACTGTACTTCTACAGTGACATCTTCAATTTGACTATCAGGAACTGGACTGCGGGTGCTCCTTCCAGCACTTGCAGGGGGCGTGCAAATGGTGGAAGGCACAAGCTCTTCCCGTCCAGTGTTGGGAAGGTCAGGCATCGCAACCGACACAATTGGACTCTCCTTGGGGATTTGTGATTTTGAAGAACGCACAGTTCTTTGCTGTGCTTTTGCCAGCTTAAGTCTTTTCTTTTTTCTAGCGAGAGGATGAGTGCTTCCATCCTCATTTGAAGCTGAACCACTAGCCATGAACATAGGCCAGGGCCTCAGCCGTTCCTTGCCACTCCGTGTCGTAAATGGCATATTGGCAAGTTTACGCTTCTCCTCAGACGCTTTTAATTTTGATTTTTGGGTCATTTTACTGAACTTTTGTGTTTTGGATTTTACATGCTCTCTACTATGACATTGGGCATCGGCCTTGGCAGACGACGTTGATGGCATTTCATCGACTCGGCCATGACTAGTGGCAGCAGCTTCAGCACGAGGTGGAAGTGGATCTTGATCTTTCCCTTTAACCTCCACATTTTTGTTCTCCATTTTTTAATGTGTGGAATTATATGCCAGTATCAATAGCAATGGCCTACTACTATATTTACTGCGCACAACTAAAATGCACCACAGGTATAGAATGTAGATGGATAGTATACTTAATGGATGACGAGTGACGACACAGAGGTAGGTACACAGCAGTGGTCTACCGTACTGCTATATATAGTATACTGGTGGACACTATCAGCAAACTGCTAAACTAATCTAAAATGCACCACAGGTATAGAATGTAGATAGATAGTATATTTAATGGATGACGAGTGACGACACAGAGGTAGGTACACAGCAGTGGCCTACCGTACTGCTATATACAGTATACTGGACCTGGTGGACACTGTCAGCAAACTGCTAAACTAGTCTAAAAAAAGGCACCACAGGTATACAATGTAGATGGATGGATGGATAGTATACTTAATGGATGACGAGTGACGACACAGAGGTAGGTACAGCAGTGGCCTACCGTACTGCTATATACAGTATACTGGACCTGGTGGACACTGTCAGCAAACTGCTAAACTAGTCTAAAAAAAAGGCACCACAGGTATACAATGTAGATGGATGGATAGTATACTTAATGGATGACGAGTGACGACACAGAGGTAGGTACAGCAGTGGCCTACCGTACTGCTATATACAGTATACTGGACCTGGTGGACACTGTCAGCAAACTGCTAAACTAGTCTAAAAAAAAGGCAACACAGGTATACAATGTAGATGGATGGATAGTATACTTAATGGATGACGAGTGACAACACAGAGGTAGGTACAGCAGTGGCCTACCGGTCTGCTATATACAGTATACTGGACCTGGTGGACACTGTCAGCAAACTGCTAAACTAGTCTAAAAAAAAGGCAACACAGGTATACAATGTAGATGGATGGATAGTATACTTAATGGATGACGAGTGACGACACAGAGGTAGGTACAGCAGTGGCCTACCTTACTGCTATATACAGTATACTGGACCTGGTGGACACTGTCAGCAAACTGCTAAACTAGTCTAAAAAAAAGGCACCACAGGTATACAATGTAGATGGATGGATAGTATACTTAATGGATGACGAGTGACGACACAGAGGTAGGTACACAGCAGTGGCCTACCGTACTGCTATATATAGTATACTGGTTGACATGTCAGCAAACTGCTAAACTAGTCTAAAATGCACCACAGGTATAGAATGTAGATGGATAGTATACTTAATGGATGACGAGTGACGACACAGAGGTAGGTACGCAGCAGTGGCCTACCGTACTGCTATATATAGTATACTGGTGGACACTGTCAGCAAACTGCTAAACTAGTCTAAAATGCACCACAGTTATAGAATGTAGATGGATAGTATACTTAATGGATGACGAGTGACGACACAGAGGTAGGTACACAGCAGTGGCCTACCGTACTGCTATATATAGTATACTGGTGGACACTGTCAGCAAACTGCTAAACTAGTCTAAAATGCACCACAGGTATAGAATGTAGATGGATAGTATACTTAATGGATGACGAGTGACGACACAGAGGTAGGTACACAGCAGTGGCCTACCGTACTGCTATATACAGCATACTGGACCTGGTGGACACTGTCAGCAAACTGCTAAACTAGTCTAAAAAAAGGCACCACAGGTATACAATGTAGATGGATGGATAGTATACTTAATGGATGACGAGTGACGACAAAGAGGTAGGTACAGCAGTGGCCTACCGTACTGCTTTATACAGTATACTGGACCTGGTGGACACTGTCAGCAAACTGCTAAACTAGTCTAAAAAAAAGGCACCACAGGTATACAATGTAGATGGATGGATAGTATACTTAATGGATGACGAGTGACGACACAGAGGTAGGTACAGCAGTGGCCTACCGTACTGCTATATATAGTATACTGGTGGACACTGTCAGCAAACTGCTAAACTAGTCTAAAATGCACCACAGGTATAGAATGTAGATGGATAATATACTTAATGGATGACGAGTGACGACACAGAGGTAGGTACACAGCAGTGGCCTACCGTACTGCTATATATAGTATACTGGTGGACACTGTCAGCAAACTGCTAAACTAGTCTAAAATGCCCCACAGGTATAGAATGTAGATGGATAGTATACTTAATGGATGACGAGTGACGACACAGAGGTAGGTACACAGCAGTGGCCTACCGTACTGCTATATATAGTATACTGGTGGACACTGTCAGCAAACTGCTAAACTAGTCTAAAATGCACCACAGGTATAGAATGTAGATGGATAGTATACTTAATGGATGACGAGTGACGACACAGAGGTAGGTACAGCAGTGGCCTACCAGTCTGCTATTTACAGTATACTGGACCTGGTGGACACTGTCAGCAAACTGCTAAACTAGTCTAAAAAAAAGGCAACACAGGTATACAATGTAGATGGATGGATAGTATACTTAATGGATGACGAGTGACGACACAGAGGTAGGTACACAGCAGTGGCCTACCGTACTGCAATATATAGTATACTGGTGGACACTGTCAGCAAACTGCTAAACTAGTCTAAAATGCCCCACAGGTATAGAATGTAGATGGATAGTATACTTAATGGATGACGAGTGACGACACAGAGGTAGGTACACAGCAGTGGCCTACCGTACTGCTATATATAGTATACTGGTGGACACTGTCAGCAAACTGCTAAACTAGTCTAAAATGCACCACAGGTATAGAATGTAGATGGATAGTATACTTAATGGATGACGAGTGACGACACAGAGGTAGGTACACAGCAGTGGCCTACCGTACTGCTATATACAGTATACTGGACCTGGTGGACACTGTCAGCAAACTGCTAAACTAGTCTAAAAAAAAGGCACCACAGGTATACAATGTAGATGGATGGATAGTATACTTAATGGATGACGAGTGACGACACAGAGGTAGGTACAGCAGTGGCCTACCATACTGCTATATACAGTATACTGGACCTGGTGGACACTGTCAGCAAACTGCTAAACTAGTCTAAAAAAAAGGCACCACAGGTATACAATGTAGATGGATGGATAGTATACTTAATGGATGACGAGTGACGACACAGAGGTAGGTACAGCAGTGGCCTACCGTACTGCTATATATAGTATACTGGTGGACACTGTCAGCAAACTGCTAAACTAGTCTAAAATGCACCACAGGTATAGAATGTAGATGGATAATATACTTAATGGATGACGAGTGACGACACAGAGGTAGGTACACAGCAGTGGCCTACCGTACTGCTATATATAGTATACTGGTGGACACTGTCAGCAAACTGCTAAACTAGTCTAAAATGCACCACAGGTATAGAATGTAGATGGATAGTATACTTAATGGATGACGAGTGATGACACAGAGGTAGGTACACAGCAGTGGCCTACCGTACTGCTATATACAGTATACTGGACCTGGTGGACACTGTCAGCAAACTGCTAAACTAGTCTAAAAAAAAGGCACCACAGGTATACAATGTAGATTGATGGATAGTATACTTAATGGATGACGAGTGACGACACAGAGGTAGGTACAGCAGTGGCCTACCGGTCTGCTATATACAGTATACTGGACCTGGTGGACACTGTCAGCAAACTGCTAAACTAGTCTAAAAAAAAGGCACCACAGGTATACAATGTAGATGGATGGATAGTATACTTAATGGATGACGAGTGACGACACAGAGGTAGGTACAGCAGTGGCCTACCGTACTGCTATATATAGTATACTGGACCTGGTGGACACTGTCAGCAAACTGCTAAACTAAAATGCACCACAGGTATAGGAATGTAGATGGATAGTATACTTAATGGATGACGACACAGAGGTAGGTACAGCAGTGCACTCTGCACTGTACTCCTCCTATATAATATTAATTATACTGGTGGTCCCCAGTCCCCACAATAAAGCACACTGTGAGCACAGATATGGAGTGTTTTTCAGGCACACAAACGTATACTGGTGGTCACTGTCAGCAAAACTCTGCACTGTACTCCTGCTATAGCTGCTCCCCAGTCCCCACAATTAAGCAGTGTGAGCACTCAGCACAGATATATCATGCAGCACACTGAGCACAGATATGGTATGGAGCGTTTTTTTCAGGCAGAGAACGGATAAAAACTAATCTCTGCACTGTACTCCTCCTAACAGCTGCTCCCCAATCCTCCCCACAATTATAGTAATAAACAAGCAATCAAATCAACTGTCTTCTACTAAACGGAGAGGACGCCAGCCACGTCCTCTCCCTATCATCTCCAATGCACGTGTGAAAATGGCGGCAACGCGCGGCTGCTTATAGAATCCGAATCTCGCGAGAATCCGACAGCGGGATGATGACGTTCGGGCGCGCTCGGGTTAACCGAGCCATATGGGAGAATCCGAGTATGGCTCGGACCCGTGTAAAAAAGGTAAAGCTCGGGGGGGTTCGGTTTCTCGGAAACCAAACCCGCTCATCACTAATTATTGGTACTGAGTTCTTTTGAAGATCATCTTGAGGTTTGTTAGCATTGTATCATAACAGATCACTTTTGTAATTATAAAATCAGAATATTTAGTAAAGTAGATTCTTTTTCCCAAATTATTTTTCTCAAATGACCGTGTCTGTTATTTGTATCAAATCCTAAGTTACGATGACATGTCTAATGAATGATTGCTTGGCTTGGCAGAGAACATGCTGTAGAGAGTGCATTTAAGGACAGTAACAAGGATGCTGAATGTGTGCATTTCGATAAGCAATATATCTACCAGTTTGCAAAATAGCCAGAATACCCATCTCAGTTTTAAATAAAGTGACAGGTGAGTGACTGGGTAAAACCATAAGCTTTTGTTTACTCTCATTAGTGCAATAGAGCTTTCAGCTAGCATACTGTAAAAGGAGAATTTTTTTCGCCCCAGTGGTTCCCAAACTCATTCCTCTCTGCACACTAACAGTCCATGTTTTAAGGATATGTGTGAACACAGAAGATTAAATCAAATTGACTTAGATACTATTTAATCCACCTGTGCTCAAGAATGGCTTTCCGTAAAGCCTGGACTGTTAGTGCTAAACCATGCCTTGTAAATGATCGACCCTTTAAGAAAAAGTCCAAGTTCGGCCAGCGTACTGCACGGCCACTGAACACAGACTTCATTGCATCCCAGCCAGCATGCTTGGTGTGCTTTTTTGCTTTGCTTACAAATATGAATCGGGCCCTAAGTAAGTCAGTTTAAGTGAAGACAGGATTCAGGATCTGGGAGGCATCAGTGTGGCTGTTAGGTGGAAGAAGAATGTGTATGGTTCAGAGGGATTGAAGCTGGGGTAGATCAGAAGAGGGAGTACAGTGTCTTTAAGAACAGGAGATAGAGGAGGCCAGGTGAGTGAGTCAAAGTGCAAATTAAGGGGCTAATTCAGTAAGGATCGTAAAAAGTACAAATTAGCAAAAACTGCGACCAATCGCAAAATTGCAAAAGCATGCCCAAACGGAAAATCTGCAACACTAATTTAATGTTACAAAAAAAAGCTGGACTTGTCAAATTACACTTAGTTGCATTTTTTGCGTAAGGGTTTCTGATGTCACAATTTAGCATCAGCAACACATAACATTGAGCCAACCATGCCTACTTACAGGATGCGTTGAACAACAAGACGAGCTACTTCCACTGGTGAATCCACAAACGCAGGCGGAAAAAGGTAAAAAAAATAAATATTTTTTATGTTGAAAGTTTACATACAGTACATGACATATTAATGTTTTTTTGTTATTATTAACATTCCTTATGTTATTGTTTAATGTGAAAATATTTTTTAAAAAATGTGGTGCATAATTAAAATGTCCACAAAATCACAATTATTGTGGTGATGTTATTGAACATATGTTTCTTTGTCAAGGGGAAAAAACAAAACAAAAAACCTTACACATGTATATGTGGGTTTCATTTTTTAAGATAATAACTGTTTTTTGCTTTAAATCATAAAAAAACTCAGCTTTTAAACAAAAAGCCATTTACCAAACCAAAAAAAAAAAAAAAAACTTGCTTGTAAATGTTATTGTACATGTTTGTAGGAAAACAAGTGTGTTCTTGACAAACCTGCAATGTTATTAACTTAAAGAATTATTAGGTTACCACTAACATATATTTTAGAGTAATACATGTGTTAAATAGTTTAAAGCTCCCTTACATGTTATAAAGTTTCAGTGCAGCTGAATAAAGTGAATTTTGGTCAGCAGTGTGAGCTGCTTCAGCTGGGTGTAATGACGCAATGATTGCAGTATACATCCAACATTCTACAACTGAGGTCAGCTTGTGCAGATTTTAAGGTAGACCTGTAGTCACTCAAAAACTGCACACCATAAATGTGCGTTCAGTTGCAAAAAATGCGTATGTATAATCTGCATATGCCCATATGCGTGTTGCCCCTGTTCGTAGTTTTTGTGAGTCCAGCCCTTTAGTATGCCACCTATATGCCTAGTTTTCGTAGTGCATGCGCAGTTTTTGCTACGTCTCAGAAGTTTTATTTTTTGTCCCAGATTTTGTATTTTTTGTCTCAGATTTTGCGTATTTTCACAATTTTTGCAGTTTTGCGTTCCCTGTTGAATTAGCCCCTAAGGCAGGTAACAGAGCACAGAAGTGGGAACAGTGGTGCAAGTAGTAATATTTTCTTTGTGGTACTGAGTGTACCAAATAATGGGCGTTGTCACTTGTCATGAGGGAGCATGACCACATGACACTAGGGATGTGGCCACATAGCATAGATAGACCCTTTTCTTTGCACTCTGGAGGCAAAGCTAGAAATATATAGTACTGACCCCAGTATAAAAGAAATATATAGTAATGCCCCTATTATAACAGGAATATATACTGTAGTAGTGCCCCCGGTATAACGGAAATATATAGCAGTGTCCCACATTACAATATAATTGTACAGTAATGCCCCATAATAATAGACATATAGAGTAGTGTCCCACATTACAAATGAATTACATAGTAATGCCCCATAAAAATAGACATATATATAGTAGTGTCCACATTACAATATAAATCTATAGTAATGCCCCATAGCAATAGACATTTAAAGTAGTGTCCATATTACAACAGAAATATATAGTAATGCCCCATAATAATAGAAATATATATTAGTGCCCACATTATATTGAAATGATATACCCCACACAGGGAAGCCAGAGACATGCCCAGCAGCCCAGCCTGTGAAGAACAAAAGCCACTCAGTGCCGATGCATCACTCGAGCCAAGTGAAGGGAAACAGCTGGACACTACGGGAGAAGGCACCCAGCCCAGTCCCCTTTCTTCACACCAGTCACCAGGAGAGGAAGCGTGATCGATCTCATGACATCACAGTCGCGCTCCCTGTAGCCCTGACAAAGTGGGAGGTGCCATCATTCTGCTGAACACCATGGTCTTGTTGCTTGGCAGCGCATTATAATTGTGGTAATGGCAGTCACAGGTGCAAAGTGTGCAGTTAATACTGTGTACCCTCTGCCAAATTCTTAAGGGTACTCCGTACCCAAGCGTACCTGTTTACTTGCATCACTGGGTGGGAACCATGTATATGGAGACAAGCAGCAGTGTGCAACATGGGGATGGCCAGGGACATGATGCATATAGGCCAATGGAGTAAGCAATCCAAAAAATGTTGTGCCCAAAACAAAGATTAAAAAAATCAACTAAATAAGAAATGTCCCAGTCTGGCAATAGATGACACCAGACCAACTTCTTTTACATAGATTTGGATTATTATTTTTGTTATATTTATTTATAGGCACTACAAGATGTCTACAGCGCCACAAAAAAAATATGAAAATACAATTGTACATCAATACATAACAAAGGTGGAAATGGTATGATTGCTGGACTTACTGTATGTGGGAAATGAAGGAGAAGGCAAACTCCTGGATTACAGATGGGCAGTAGAGTTGAGGGGTAGGGATGAGAGTGATGTGTCAACAGAAAGAGAGAGAGGATGTAGAGTTAAGATGAATGATGCACCATACAAACAGGAAGTTTCTGCAGCTAAACAGAGAATATGAAAGAACATTACACAACAAGAAATGGTACTGTATGTACAGACTTTTTTTAAATCTAAAAATACATAAATTCGGTTCAGCATTATTGCTTATTAATTTCTCTTTGTTTGAATTTGCGTATGTAAACAAGTTATATTAGTATAAAAATGCTATATTTGTATTTATTGTCACCCAGAGCATCCATGAGCGAGTAACTGAAGCCCCGGCTTCTAACATGTACTGTCCATGTAGCATTTGATCTCTGCTCCCGGCCTTCCCTTCCCTGGTACCTGTGTGGGTGGTCTTCTGTTTGCCGGCGGCCGGGCTTCAGACGACCAGCATACTGGCGCCGGAATCCCGACCGTCGGCATACCGACATCTTTTTTCCCTCTTGGGGGTCCACGACCCCCCTGGAGGGAGAATAGATAGTGTGGCGCGCATAGCGCGCCACCAAGCCCGCATAGCGCGCCACCAAGCCCGCCAGGGGCTCATTTGTGCTCGCCCAGCTGTCTGCATGCCGGCGGTCGGGATTTCGGCGCCGGTATGCTGGTCGCCGGGAGCCCGGCCGCCGGCATACCCTACTACACCCATCTGTGCACTGTTCTACTCCAACTACACACCGGTGCCATTTTGGATCTCCTCTGTTTCCTGGTGTCACCTGTATGGTTCCCTGCCTCTGCTACTGTGCAAGGCCATTGAGTCACCCTTGAACCTGCCTCTCTGTTGGCCCTCATCAGAATCAGAATCAGCTTTATTGGCCAGGTGTACTCACGTACAATAGGAATTCTTTGTGGTACAATGCATCGCCAAGGAGCAACATGAAGGAGGAAAAACGTAGCATACATTACAAACATTACACATGAGTTCATACTGCACATATGCAACTGTACAGTAGACATATTATACATTTAAGACTAAAAACTAATGCTGCTTGGCAGAGCAGCACCGAGGCAGCCATCCGCGGCGTCAACTAGAACTCACACAATGTACATAATACAGAAGATTTAAGTATTACATCAAAAGATAAACCACACAGACAAAGACACAGAAAGAATAATGCATGATTGGTGTAGGCATTTTGGGTAATAACCTCCAGGGGTTGTGTATTCCACCCTCACAAGGCACCAGGTGCGGCAGCCATTTTAGGCGTAGGATTACCCAGGGTGGAATAGTCCACCCCTAGAAGAGAACACAAAATGGGGAGATTGCAGAGTCCTTAAGTTCAGAGTAGGGTTCCAATAAAAACATCAGGTCCACGCATTTTTCATCCCATCCACAAGCGCACCAGATAAGGCAGCCATGTTGCGCGCACTACAAAGGTTACACAGTGGGAGATGAGCCATACAGGGGCCCTGGCAGTGTGATGAACCCATGTGATGGGTGAGTTTGCAGTGGCCCTGTTGCAGGTGCCACTATCTCCTTGTGACCACTGGCCAAGGGCGTAGCTACCATAGGTGCAGGGAGTGCAGCTGCTATGGGAACAGAGCAGAGAGGGTCTCATCTTCCTTGTCAAAGATACATGTGTTATATATATTTTTGCCCATTGGGTGATGCATAGAGCATACTTGCTGACAGGCCCACCATCAGGGGGCTGCTGTGCCCGCAGCACCCCACTGGATGTTTCTAACACCCCCCTCTCCTCTAAATTAGAGGAGAGGGCCCGGGCCGCTCATGCCGCCGAGGATGGCTTCTCTAGTATCTTTAATAACTGTCTCCTCTGAGGTGGCGGACATTTTGGGAGGGACGTTTTCAATTGAAGCTTGCAGTGTCCCCTCCCCTCTTGTGGCAGTGTCAGAACTCAGGCTTGAAAAGGGGGCAGAGCTACTGGAATGGAGGGGTCGGGGCTACACCGGACTGTGATGGGTAACTTGAGGTGTGTGTGTGTGTGTATGAGTATGTGTGTTTCTGTGTGTGTATGTATGGATATGTGTATCTGTGTGTGTGTGTGTGTGTGTGTGTGTGTGTGTGTGTGTGTATGTAATGTGTGTGTGTATATGTGTGTGTGTGTGGTCATTATGTGTAAGCAGCGCTACTATTGGAGGCATGTATAAGCGACATCGCTACAGGGGGCAGTTTTTGTTTAAGTGCCACCGCTACTGGGGCCAGTTTGTGTGTAAGCAGCACCGCTATTGGGGTGCATTATGTGTATAAGCTATATGCTACTGTGGGCATTATTATGGTGCAAGAGGCATTAATATGGTGCAAGGGGCATTTATATAGTGTTGCTCCGTATGTGCACAAGATTTATTTATTTTTTAAATATATATATATTTTTACTTTTTATATTTATTTTATTCTTTTCAGGAGGGGGGGTGGGGCTGCCAATTTTGTCAGTCCTGGGCTCCACAATTTCTGATGGCAGCCCTGCTTGCCGATATCCTGGCTGCTCTGTCCGGGAGAGAGCAGCCGGGTCGGCTCAGCAGAGGGGCTGGGCAGGGCTATGATGCATTCAGAGGGTGGGGCAGAGGCAGAACGGGGTGTGGTGACCGCTACTGTGACGTTGGAACCACGCAACCTCCCCTTCTCTGTAATGCAGCTACTACCGACATTAAATTTCAGGGGGCGTGGCTATGATGAATCGCGTCATCAACTGCCTGGGCCATCCACTTTACTCACTAAGTGGGTGGCCAAGCAGGGGGGAACCTTGAAATCGAGAGACTTGCCTGGTCTTCCGGGGGAGCAGGGAGGGCCACCCGATTTTCGGGAGCCTCTCAGCCATTCCGGGAGAGTAGGCAGGTATGGCATAGAGTCATTTACAAACTTTTGCCTTGGGGCCTACAATTTCTGCTCATTGTAATGTGGAATAAAATGAACATGAGGGCACTATACTGTTAAACAATATGAACTGGGGGCACTGTAATGTGGCATAATATGAACAAGTCGCACTGTAATATGGCACAGTGCTGTAACTAGATATTTTATCGCTTTGTGCAAGATAGGGCATCGGAGTCCCCCCATTATGCAAAAAACATAGAGGCGTGGCTACATGGGGAAGGGGTGTGGCAAAAAAATAATACCAATTCATATTACATATTATATTAGTCTCCATTATTCAAATGATGCCGCACAGTAGCGCCACTACACCAGGTACAGCCCCTCTTACATATTACGGCAGACAGATTCCCCTTTTTACACATTACAGCAGACAGCATCCCCTTTTTTAACATTACAGCAGACAGCTTCCCTTTTTTACACATTACGGCAGACCGCGTCCCCTTTTTACATATTACGGCAGAATGCGTCCCCCTTTTTACACATTACGGCAGACAGCGTCCCCTTTTTAAACATTACGGCAGACAGCGTCCCCTTTTATACATTACAGCAGCCAGTCCTCCTTTTTACACATTACGGCAGACTGCGTCCCCCTTTTTACACATTATGGCAGACAGCGTCCCCTTTTACACATTACGGCAGCCAGTCCCCTTTTTACACATTACGGCAGCCAGTCCCCCTTTTACACATTACGGCAGACAGTCACCCTTTTTACACATTACGGCAGACAGTCACCCTTTTTACACATTACGGCAGACAGTCACCCTTTTTACACATTACGGCAGACAGCATCCCCTTTTTACACATTACGGCATACAGCGTCCCCTTTTTACACATTTACGGCAGTCTGCGTCCCCCTTTTTACACATTATGGCAGACAGCATCCCCTTTTTACACATTACGGCAGACAGCGTCCCCTTTTTACACATATCGGCAGGCTGCGTCCCCCTTTTTACACATTACGGCAGATAGTCCCCCATTTTACACATTATGGCAGACAGCGTCCCCTTTTTACACATTATGGCAGACTGCTTCCCCCTTTTTACACATTACGGCAGATAATCCCCCTTTTTACTAGTGATGAGCGGGTTCGATTTCTCGGAATCTAAACCCCCCCCCCGAACTTCACCCATTTTACACGGTTCCGAGGCAGACTTGGATCCTCCCGCCTTGCTCTGTTAACCCGAGCGTGCCCAAACGTCATCATCCCGCTGTTGGATTCTCGCGAGATTCGTATTCTATATAAGGAGCCGCGCGTCGCCGCCACTTTCACTCGTGCATTGGAGATGATAGGGAGAGGACGTGCAGCGTTCTCTCAGTTTCTGTGTTCAGTGTGCTGCAAATATCTGTGCTCAGTGTGCTGCAAATATCTGTGCTCAGTGTGCTTGCAAATATCTGTGCTCAGTGTGCTGAAAATATCTACGTTCTCTGCCTGAAAAATGCTCCATATCTGTGCTGCATTGTAGTATAGGAGGACAGTGCAGAATTTTGCTGACCAGTGACCACCAGTATTATATAGCAGTACGGTACAGTAGTCCACTGCTCTACCTACTTCTGTGTCGTCAAGTATACTATCCATCCATACCTGTGGTGCATTTTAGTTGTGCGCAGTATATATAGTAGGAGGACAGTGCAGAATTTTGCTGACCACCAGTATATAATATATAGCAGTACGGTACAGTAGGCCACTGCTCTACCTACCTCTGTGTCGTCAAGTATACTATCCATCCATACCTGTGGTGCATTTTAGTTGTGCGCAGTATTATATAGTAGGAGGACAGTGCAGAATTTTGCTGACCACCAGTATATAATATATAGCAGTACGGTACAGTAGTCCACTGCTCTACCTACCTCTGTGTCGTCAAGTATACTATCCATCCATACCTGTGGTGCATTTTAGTTGTGCGCAGTATATATAGTAGGAGGACAGTGCAGAATTTTGCTGACCACCAGTATATAATATATAGCAGTACGGTACAGTAGTCCACTGCTCTACCTACCTCTGTGTCGTCAAGTATACTATCCATCCATACCTGTGGTGCATTTTAGTTGTGCGCAGTATATATAGTAGGAGGACAGTGCAGAATTTTGCTGACCACCAGTATATAATATATAGCAGTACGGTACAGTAGGCCACTGCTCTACCTACCTCTGTGTCGTCAAGTATACTATCCATCCATACCTGTGGTGCATTTTAGTTGTGCGCAGTATTATATAGTAGGAGGACAGTGCAGAATTTTGTTGACTACCAGTATATAATATATAGCAGTACGGTACAGTAGGCCATTGCTATTGATATATTACTGGCATATAATTCCACACATTAAAAGATGGAGAACAAAAATGTGGAGGATAAAATAGGGAAAGATCAAGATCCACTTTCACCTTGTGCTGAAGCTGCTGCCACTAGTCATGGCTGAGACGATGAAATGCCATCAACGTCGTCTGCCAAGGCCGATGCCCAATGTCATAGTAGAGGGCATGTGAAATCCAAAAAACAAAAGTTCAGTAAAATGACCCAAAAATCAAAATTAAAAGCGTCTGATGAGAAGCGTAAACTTGCCAATATGCCATTTACGACACGAAGTGGCAAGGAACGGCTGAGGCCCTGTCCTATGTTCATGGCTAGTGGTTCAGCTTCACATGAGGATGGAAGCACTCATCCGCTCGCTAGAAAACTGCAGTGCCACTCCTAGATGGGCCAGGTGTTTGTGTCGGCCACTTGGGTCGCTTAGCTTAGCCATCCAGCGACCTTGGTGCACCTCTTTTTTTCTTTGCATCATGTGCTGTTTGGGGACTATTTTTTGAAGTGCCATCCTGTCTGACACTGCAGTGCCACTACTAGATGGGCCAGGTGTTTGTGTCGGCCACTTGGATCGCTTAGCTTAGCCATCCAGCGACCTTGGTGCGCCTCTTTTTTTCTTTGCATCATGTGCTGTTTGGGGACTATTTTTTAAATCTGCCATCCTGTCTGACACTGCAGTGCCACTCCTAGATGGGCCAGGTGTTTGTGTCGGCCACTTGGGTCGCTTAGCTTAGTCATCCAGCGACCTCGGTGTAAATTTTAGGACTAAAAATAATATTGTGAGGTGTGAGGTGTTCAGAATAGACTGGAAATGAGTGGAAATAATGGTTATTGAGGTTAATTATACTATGGGATCAAAATGACCCCCAAATTCTATGATTTTAGCTGTTTTTGAGGGTTTTTTGTAAAAAAACACCCGAATCCAAAACACACCCGAATCCAACAAAAAATTTTCAGGGAGGTTTTGCCAAAACGCGTCCGAATCCAAAACACGGCCGCGGATCCAAATCCAAAACACAAAACCCGAAAAATTTCCGATGCACATCACTACTTTTTACACATTACGGCAGACAGCATCCCCTTTTTACACATTATGGCAGACAACGTCCCATTTTTACACATTACAGCAGACAGCGTCCCTTTTTTACACATTACGGCAGACAGCGTATTACACATTAGGTAGACAGACCGATAGATAGATAGATAGACAGACAGACACAGACTAGAATAGAATAGATGATACTTACCATCTCTCAGGCAGTCAGGCTCCTCAGTGCTGGCAGCTCCAGGTGGCAGGGGAGAAGGAGGATGAGGGAGGGGGAGGAGGGAACCGCAGCAGCGCAGTGTAATTTCCGGCGGCGCCGCTGCAGCAGTCTCTCTCCTTCCGCATTAGCTGTCCACCGCCGCTGTGATTGCTGGGATGAGGGAAGCGCATCCCAGCATTCACAGCATTGCCGGGCCAGCCAATGCGGAGGGAGAGAGACTGCTGCAGCGGCGCCGCCGGCAATTACACTTAGCTGCTGCTGCTCCCTCCCTCCCTCCTCCTCCTTCTCCGCTGCTCCCTCTCCTCGTCTGGCACAGGCGGCTTGTAATGAGTCAAATTAACTCATTACAAGCCCCTGGCCGTTGCGCCCTCAGTGCAACTGCGCTGTGTGCCAGGCACACCTGGCCCACACGTAGTTATGTCACTGATGTGGCATAATATGAATTGGGGGTACTGTGTTGCATAGTGTGTACTGGCAGCCACAAAAATGTGACATAATGTGAACTAGGGCATTACTATGGTTTATAACATAAACTAGAACACTATTATGTGGCATAAAGTTAAACAACTGCTGCTAAGAGGTATTTGTCTAGAAGCATTGGGACAGGGCCTCTTCAAAATGTTGCTATGGGGCCTACAAAGTACTGGCTACACCCCTGCCACTGGCCCCTTACTCCTGCCCTGAGAGCCTCTGAAATTGCCCTACACAGCAGAATTCTGTCCCTAGGATGTTTATCTAGGATGAAATTACAGGTATTTTTAATAGAGATTAATAAAGTTACACGAGCCTTCTTACTCTGGCTGTTGGCCATGTAGCAATGTGGGAACTTAAGGTGGGTACACACTATTAGATATATCTGCAGATCAATTGATCTGCAGATATATCTATTTACGGATCGGGCAGTGTGCTGTGCATACACACAGCCTGATCCGTCGGGGGACTGACGTCATGAACTGGGCGGGCGGGCGCTCGCGCCCACCCAGTTCACCTGTCAATCACCGCCGGCCGCCGCAGCATGTGTACGGGCGGTCGGACGACCGCCCCGTACACACACAGCGACGGGCCAATATATCGTTAGATATATTGGCTGTCGGCTGTGCTGCGCGGCCGACGCGATACGTCTGTGAACGACGGAGTTCACAGACGTATCGCCCGTACACACTGGCCGACGGTCCCGCGATGTATCGGCCGTTCAAGAGAACGGCCGATACATCGACCAGTGTGTACGGGCCTATACTGTTTGTAATTGGTGGTAGGGGTGAACATTGAAAATGAGTTTCCTGCAGGCAATTATAGTGGCTTTACACTTAGCAAAAAGATCCAGTCTCTACTTGTTAAGTGAGTTCAAGCCCCTCACATTTAATGACAGAAAATTAACCATTAGGAATTACAGGAAAGTGGTTGCAATATAATCTGCACCATAAAGCACAGTGAATGTATGTGTATGTAAATATGTGTACCAAAACAGAAATAAATAAGACATCAATAAGGTCAAAAATAGGAAAAAATGGGAGAAAAATAAAAAAGGGAATTAACAACCAAAACACCACAAGGGTGCCACCAGAGGCCACCTAAAGAGATAAACATAACCCATAGCATATTGAGTGCACAGTAACAGGACTAGTCTCCTAAATATTGACCAAATATAAAAGTGAGATTCAAGCATAACAGCAGAGCATATGAAAACAGACCTCAGTCAGTGATACACAGAAAGGGAACCGAGAATACTGAAGGAAAGCGGCAATATCAGTGTTAAAGTCCTTAATGCTGGGCAACAAAAAAAAAAAAAAAAGTGAAACGAACAGAACACTATAATGAAATCATCCCATTGTAATATAAGGCAAGGGCTGTTACATACAACCTGCATAGGACTGAAGAGCTTCAGATCGAGCTCCCAGCAAGTTTCCCATCCTGTGCCAATTTAAGACTTTGAGGCACTTTTGCTGAGATGTCCTCCATATTCCAGGAGACCAGGAGTTGGACTCCAGCTGCGGGCAACATGATTACAGTTGTAGAGCCATTCTTTCTGTTAAGTAGTTTTGTAGGGAAGCCCCAGCGGTAAGGAAAATCAGCCTTGCACAGCGCCCTAGTAACTGGGTAGAAGGACCTATGCAATGCCAACATAGCAGCAGAGAGGTCGCCAAACACCTGGAGATATCCCAATATAGGAGCAGAGAAGTACGAGGGCATAGTTGCACACAGAATCTGGTCCTTGACATGGAAATAGGGGAGTTGCATTAAGGTATCCCTTGGAGCATCCATCGGGACAGTCTTTGTATTAGGAAGACGATGAATGCGATCCAGGAGAAAGTCATTAATGGGTGCAGTAGGAAGCAGCTTCATAAACAGATACATAATGTATTACTTGAGGTCAGAGTTGGAAACTGATTCTGGTATGCTATGTATCTGGTAACTGAAGATTTTTCCCTTCAAAACCGTTCATAACATTGTTATTTTTAACATTTTTAATTTAATGTCGTTTAAAAAGTTATATTTAAATATTTTATTATGCACGTCTTCAGAACTGATCTCCTTGTCAACACCTGGAGGACACAGTGGTGCGGCGCTGTCACATGTGGTCTGACCATGCCAGTTAAGTGGTTAAAATTGTTATGTCGTCACCTGTGCGCAATATCACCAGTTTTCTGTCTCAGATTTGTAACCTCCATCTGGAGTTCCTCATAGTGGTTATGGAATTTCATAACTTTCTCCAGCTTATTTTCAAGGTGATCCATGTGATAACCCAGGGTGTCAACTAAATGCTGACAAGCCACTGTGAAGTCTCCCGAAATGTCTGCTTTAAAAGAGGCCAGCAATTGCTTCATAGAGCCCAATGTCAGTGGGGCGTCGTCGCTATTGTCAGATTTCCGTAGATCTGTAGGGATGTCAGGTCCTTGTGGGTGCATAGGACGTGTGTCTTGCATCATTGGTCCCTTTGAGTTCTGAGAGTGAAGAGAGTGTTTGAAAAAATTCACTGTAGGCACAGTTGCTTGGTCTTTCTGGCATTTGGGCAGCATAACTGTGTCAAACAGGATCAGCAACCAAATGCTCAAATATAATCACGAAAAAAATATGTATAGAAAAAGGCACTGCTCCAAGTTTCCATACAGAGTGAAAAAAATAGGATTTTAATGACATACCGGTAAATCCTTTTCTCATAGTCCATAGAGGATACTGGGGTCCACATTAGTACCATGGGGTATAGACTGGTCCACTAGGAGCCATGGGCACTTTAAGAAATTGATAGTGTGGGCTGGCTCCTCCATCTATGCCCCCGACTCAGTCTAGAAAACTGTGCCCGAGGAGACGGACACACTTTGAGAGAAGGATATAAAAGGATAGTGGGGAGATTCTGAACCAACACACTCAAGCTAGAGGAAAGCCAAGCTAACCAAACTTTAAACCAGGAACAGCAATCGCTGAACCAACAATACTTAACCAAGTAACAGTGCAGTTAGAAACGAAGCACCGGGCGGGGAGCCCAGTATCCTCTACGGACTACGACAAAAAGTATTTACCGGTAGGTAATTAAAATCCTATTTTCTCTTACATCCTAAAGGATACTGGGGTCCACATTAGTACCATGGGGATGTACCAAAGCTCCCAAACCGGGTGAGAGAGTGCTGAGGTTCCTGGAGAACTGATTGACCAAACTGAAGGTCCTTAGTGGCCAAAGTATCGAACTTGTAGAACTTAGCAAACATGTTCGAACCTGACCAAGAAGCTGCTCAGCAGAGCTGTAAAGTTGAGACACCCCGGGCAGCTGCCTAGGAAAAACCCACCGATCTAGTAGAGAGGGCCTGTACAGGTTTTGGAATAAGCATGCTGGATAGTAAGCTTGATCCAGCCTGCAATTGTCTGCTTTGAAGCGGGACACCCAATTTTATTGGGATCATAGAGAACAAACAGCGAGTCAGATTTTCTGTGACGAGCTGTCCACTTCACACAGATCTTCAAAGCCCTCACAACATCCAAGGACTTTTAAGTAGCAGAGGTGTCGGTAACCACCGGAACTACAGTAGGTTGGTTGATATAAAACGCAGACACCACCTTTGGAAGAAATTGCTGATGAGTTCTGAGTTCAGCCCTATCTTCATGAAAAAATCAAATAGGGGCCTTTGTGAGACAATGCCCCCAGCTCCGACACACGCCTCGCAGAAGCCAAGGCCAACAGCGTGACGGGCATCCACATAAGAAACTTGACGTCAATGTCCTGTAAAGGCTCAAACCATTTCAATTGGAGGAACTGCAAAACCACGTTGAGATCCCAAGGTGCCGTAGGAGGCACAAAGGGCAGTTGGATGCGCAGAACCCCCTTCAAAAATGTCTGAACCTCAGGGAGAGAAGCCAATTGTTTCTGGAAGAAAATGGATAAGGCCAAAATCTGGACTTTTATGGAGCCCAAACGTAGACCCACAGCCACACCTGACTGCAGAAAAAGGAGAAAACGTCCCAGTTGAAATTCCACCGCAGGAAATTTCCTGTACTCACACCAAGAGACGTATTTTTTTCAAATAATGTTTAGCTGTTACCCCCTTTTTGGCTTGGATCAGGGTTGGAATAATCCTATCCAGGATCCCTTTCCAGGCTAGAATTTGATGCTAGCTGTGGTAAGTCTCTATAGACGAATGACCCCTGTTGGAGAAGGTCCTCGCGAAGAGGTAGAGGCCACGGGTCCTCTAGGAGCATCTCCAGTAGATCCGCATACCAGGCACTTCTTGGCCAGTCCGGAGCAATGAGAATTGCTTGAACCTTTTCCCTTTTTATTCTTTTGAGAATCTTTAGGATCAATGGGAGTGGTGGAAACACATACACCATCTGGTAGACCCATGGAGTTACCAGAGCATCCACTGTCACTGCTTGCAGGTCCCTCGACCTGGAACAATATCACTTGAGCTTCTTGCTGAGACGAGAGGCCATCATGTTGATTTGTGGCATTCCCCACCGATGTGTCAAGCACCCGAACACCTCTGGGTGAAGGCCCCACTTTCCTGGGTGGAGGTTGTGTCTGCTGAGGAAGTCTGTTTCCCAGTTGTCTACTCCCGGAATGAAGATCGCGGACAACGCCACAGTGTGTCTTTCTGCCCAGAGGAGAATCCTTGTTACCTCTGACATTGCTGCCCTGCTCTTCGTTCCACCTTGTCGGTTTATATACGTGACTGCCGTCACATTGTCCGACTGAACCTGAATGGCTTGATCTTGCAGAAGATGCGATGCCTGTAGAAGGGTGTGGTATATGGCATTTAGATCCAGAACGTTGATATGAAGAATGGCTTCCTGACTTAACCATTTTCCTTGGAACTGTTCCCCCTGGGTGACTGCTACCCAACCTCTGAGGCTTGCGTCTGTGGTTAGCAGAATCCAATTTTGAATCCCAAACCTTCGGCCCTTGGTCAGGTGAGTAGGCTGAAGCCACCACAGAAGAGAAATTCTGGCTTTTGGCGACACACGGATCCTCTGGTTCATGTGAGGATGCGATCCGGATCATTTGTCCAACAGATCCAGCTGGAAGGGCCTTGCATGAAACTTTCCGTACTGCAGTGCCTCGTAAGCGGCTACCATCTTTCCCAGAAGGCAATTGCATAGATGCACCGATTTGCGCAGATGTCCAGGTTTGTCTTAGAACATCCCGCACCATTGACTGGATCACCAATGCTTTTTCCAATGGAAGGCATGCCTTCTGCGCCTCCATATCCAATATCATCCCCAGGAGCGGAAGCCTCCATGTTGGTTCCAGATGAGATTTTGGTAGGTTCAAAATTCACCCGTGATCCTGGAGTAGTCGGGTTGAGAGGGCAATGTTGACTAACAACCTCTCCCTGGATGGTGCTTTTAGCAGCAGATGGTCCCGGTATGGTATTATGTTCACTCCCTGTTTGCAGAGGAGAAACATTATCTCTGCCATTACTTTGGTGAACACCCTCAGTGCCATAGAGAGGCCAAATGGCAGGGCTTGGAACTGGTAGTGACAGTCCTGTAATGCAAAACTTAGATAAGCCTTATGAGGCTGCCAAATCAAAATATGAAGGTACGCATCCTTGATATCCAGAGACACCAAGAATTCCCCCTCCTCCAGACCTGAAATCACCGCTCTCATCTTGAACTTGAACACCCGTAAATACGGATTCAATGACTTGAGATTTAAAATGGGCCTTACCGAACCGTCCGGTTTCGGAACTACAATTAGGTTGGAATAATAACCCTGGTTTTGCAGCTGAAGTGGAACTGGAACAATGACCTGAGTCCGTACCAGTTTCTGAATTACTTCCTGTAAAGTCATACTTGCTTCTTGAGAAGCTGGTAAGCCTGATTTGAAGAATCTGTGCGGTGGCAGTTCCTGAAACTCCAGTCTGTAGCCCTGAGCTATATGATCTTTGACCCAGGGTTCCTGGCATGATGTTGCCCATATGTGACTGAAGAATCTCAAATGGGCTCCCACCTGCCTGTCTGCTAGGCAGTGCAGTCCACCGTCATGCTGAAGGCTTAGAGGAAGCAGAATAGGGGTTCTGTTCCTGTGAACCTGCAGTTGCTGGTTTTTCTGGGTTTACCTCTATTGCCTTTTGAAGGCCGTAGAAGAACATTTGTTTTTGTTTTTAAACTTCGCTGTCCGAAAGGACTGCAGAGTTGGAGCAGTGTAGGATTTTCTAGCCGGGATAGCTGAGGAAGGAAGGTATGTAGACTTACCCGCCATAGCCTTGGATATCCACGTATCCAGTTCATCTCCGAAAAGGGCTTCACCTGTGAAAGGTAGGGTTTCCACGCCTTTTCTGGAATCTGCGTCTGCAGTCCACTGGCGTAGCCACAAGCCCCTGCGTGCTGACACTGCCATGGCAGTGGTGCGTGCATTGAGTAAACCAATTTCCTTTATGGCCTCTACCATAAAGTTAGCAGAATCCTGTATATGCTGTAGGAGTAAAATGATCTCCCCCCTGGATAAGGAATCTAACCTGTCAATTAGATTACCTGACCATTTAGCAATTTAGCAATGGCCCTAGAGATCCATTCACAAGCTATAGTGGGTCTCTGGGCCACCCCCGCAGCTGTGTACAGAGATTTGAGGGTGGTCTCAATCTTGCGGTCTGCAGCATCCTTCAAGGAAGCTGCCCCAGGGACAGGTAAAACTATCTTACGTGACAGCCTAGAAACCGATGCGTCAACTATCGGTGGGTTTTACCATTTTTTCCTGTCATCCTGAGGAAATGGGAAGGATATGAGTAACCATTTTGGGACCTGAAACTTCTTGTCAGGATTTACCCAAGTTGCTTCAAATAGGGAACTTAGGGGCAGTTGTATGAAAAACGTCCTAACGGACGTTATGTGCCTGGGGCTGTATCACCACATTATCGTGGTGATACGGCCAGACCCTGAGCCACAATGTATTATACTGGCCCCCTCCGATGTGGGAGGGCGCTATGTCACCTGTCCCGTGATACACATCCTCCCACATCGGCCAGACTTCTCGCCGCTAGCTGCAGTCACCTCAGCTCCCAGTGAGCCCTGCAGAGTGAGGCAGCGCATGCGCGGTTCGGCTGTAAAGATGCCGCGAGGTGCTGGGCAGTGAGGAGGCGTGTGGATTGACGTCAGGAGCCGAAGGGGAAACGTGGTGGTGGAGACCAATAAAGTTTTTTTTAAAGGACAGAAGAAAAAGAAATGCTTTAGCCACACACCGCCTGCCCAGAGGAGGCATTCTGGACCGGTGGCTTCAGGAGACGATAAGGGACAGCAGAGGCAATCATACATTGCCTCTGCTCTTCATCTCCCATTCACTACTGCGGGGAAGCGGTAAGTGGCGGGGCAAGCGGCGGCCAGTGCATACGGCATTAACACGCCGTTCATACATTTGGGTGCAGCGCAAAATGCTGCCTTAAGGTGCGCTGTGGTCAGCGGGAACCACAGCGCACTTTCATACATCTGCCCCTTAATTCCTTAGATGCAGGGAAAGTAGCTGAGGATTTCCTTTTCACATTTAAATAAGATTCCTCTTTGTCCTCTGATACCTTATCAGGGATGTGCAGGACATCTCTAATAGCTTCTATCAGGGCCTGTATACCCTGTGACAAAGCTGCATCCCCCCTCCCGAGTCCAACCCACCCTCTTCCCGGTCTGATACATCATCAGTATCAGCCTGCATGATTTGGGCCAGAGTACACTTCTGTGGACAAATGGTAGGGGTCTGAGACGCTGGAATGACCGCCTGAATCTCTATTCATCAGGTCAACAGATTGCCTTAAGTATTGCGTCTCCTTCTCATTTTGGGATAATTTATTCGAAATATTTGAAATCATCCCTTTTACTGAATCTAACCATACTGGTTCTGATCCACTAGCCTGAGAATGTGTACTATCCTGAGTACACGGCAGTGATCCCCCAGATTGAGAAAATCACTCTGCTGTGCATGATACACACTCCTTTGACATACTAACATATCCTCCAACTGTACTTTTTTTTTTTTTTTTTTAATTCTTTATTTTTCATTTTGCAAATTGAAACAGTTTCCATATAGAGCAGTACATATGTCCAAAAATGAAACGTAGACATTAGTCTCATAGCTTGGTGATTGTAGTTACAGGGATGACAACAAAGAAAAAGAAGAAAAAAAGAGGTTAACAGACCTATATATGTCATCCTACGCTATACATCATACAACAGAGAACCTAATATCTGGAAAAGAAAGCGCTTCGAAGCAGTATCACTCATTAACATGGTAGCCATATGATATTTGAGGTAGCAAACAGTCGGAAACAATTACCAATTAAAAGGGGGGTGGACAAGGGAAAGAAAGGGAGAAAGGGGGAGGGGGGGAAGTGTATTAGGTCACATACGTAAATCAGTCTGAAACTAGGGAAGAGGTACCAGCAAGTTCCATCGTCAGTGTGTATTCAGGGGTGCGTGATCAGCATATGTCTTAGTGGTCTTGAACTCCATCCAGCGAAGCCAAGTGGCTAAATAGTCCAACTGTACCTTTTTAATAGATACAGTACCTTTTTTATATGGTCTGTACCGATTTTTGGCTCTCCAAACTTCCATTGAAAGTATAGGAAAACCGTTGCCACACCCCTTTTTCTCATTTGTACCGATTTTATGTGTAAAATGTTGGAGGGTATGTAGTAAATGTGAAAGAATACACACACACACACACGAAAATAAGGTAAAACACAGTTAACCCACACAGCGCCCCTATAGCTAAAGTACAAGTTGCTGGGTCACAAACTAAGTACCCTAATAGGGTTTAGTACACAAAATATTGCTCCTCTCCCTTGCTATGACACCCTGGTACTGCTGAGGTGCTCTGGAGTCCTTGTGGAGAAGCTGCGCTTCCCTGTCAGTCTGCCTGTGGATAGCTGCAGAGGGAAAATGGCGCTGGGGAGCTGCTGGATCTGCTCATAGGAAAGACCCGCCCCCTTAATGGCGCCATCTTCCCAGTTTTGGTATACTGGCTGAGGTAATTTCTGTTCTACAGTGGGTTAAAACCCCTGTAGAATTGCTGCCAGTGTGGGCATATGTGTGTTGTGGCTTCAACTCGCCCCTCACAGCGGAACACACAGCACCCTGTATGCCTCTGAAGCCTGGAGCTGCAGCCTGCTTCTCAGCGCTGCACTCCTACCCCTTGTGCCATCATTACAGCCGGTGACCCGCTAACCGGGACGCCAGCCACCTACTTACCACTCTTCTTACTTCTGGCTCTGTTAGGGGAGGTGGCGTGCTTAGGTTAGGGGAGGTGGTGTACGCTCGCCTTGGTGGGGCTTGCGAATAGGACCCTCAGGAGCTCAGTGTCCTATCAGTGGGGAACGGGACCATTAACCCTAGGGAGGTTGGGCCGTTCCCCCCCTAAGTCCCACGAAGCAGTCAGACCTGCCTGAAAACAATAAAAAATAAAATAAATGCAAAAAACTCTTCAGGAGCTTCCCAAGCGTGACCGGCTCCTCCGGGCACATTTTCTAAACTGAGTCTGGTAGGAGGGGCATAGAGGGAGGAGACAGCCAGCACTATCAATTTCTTAAAGTGCCCATGGCTCCTAGTGAACCCGTCTATACCCCATAATACTTTTGTAGACCCCAGTATCCTCTAGGACGTAAGAGAAAATCACAGTATACAGGAGTGATGGATGGGGAAGAGCAAGATTATGGTAGAGACATCACACAAATCACAGGAGTACTTTACGCGCCTGGACAGTCAATTGGGAAGTGGAGACCAGCAATACAGTTGGGTGTCAGGTAGCCAAGATATGTTGGTAGGAGGAGAGGCTGCATCAGCGTAGGCCTCACCATACAGTCCCACACAATGATCTCAAAAGTTATTTGCCAGGAATGGTCAGAAACCCTAAGCAGCAGTTAAATGAATCCCTGGGCCCAATAAAGGCAGTAGATAGAAGTCAGCACTTGCTGGATGGGGCTGTATCCAAGCTACATCTGCCACTGAAGGTCGTATGGGGCTGGGGACTCTTCACACTGCCCTGCAGATCCTCCAGGGCAGAAGTTCTCCAAACAACAGGGAGAGGCAGCACCAGCTCCCCTGACAGGGAAGATGGCGGGTGGGAGAATCGCGGCTCTATGACCCTGCTCCATGTACACAGAGGGCTGTCTACCTTCCACGTAGTGCTCTGAGAGGGTGCCCACCGCTGCTGGAGATAGCTGGGAGTGCGGCCCAAGCTTGCAGGAGGAGCGGCTGCTTCAGAGAGGGCAAAATATACTTCCGCATCGGGCTGAAAATCATGGCTGCGACTCCACCAGAGAGGTAGGGCCCAGTCGGGGACAAGTGCTGCCCGGGCCTCAGAATGTCACTGGCAGATTCCCTGGAGAGGAGTAAGGGGGAATAGGGTATAGAGGTGTAGATGAGGGTGGGGGACCCTACAGTAGCTGCCCCGAAAGTGACTAGGCTGCAGAAGCTGAGGGGTAATGTTGCTGCTCCTTTTGCCAGCCAAGCCACACTCCCCAGTTCATATAATTTTGATCGCATAGAGAAAGGTGTTGCTTCTGTGGGTCCAGGCTTGTATGCCTCACTGCCTTGGGCCCCACCTCCTGCTCTAAGAATCAGGTTCCAGACTGTGTACTTGAATTATACATTATACATATGTTATCTTATACTGGACTATGGTGCATTTTCTACAGTGCGTTGCTGTAATTAATCTGTTACATTATCATGCATGCAAGCAGCTGAATTTACTGTATATATTTATGAAGGGGCCCAGACGTTGCACTTTCTAATGGTTAGTTAAACCAATGAGGTGGAAGGCCACACCCCCTCTGCAGACTGGCGACACCCCTAACATGGGCCCCTACCACTGCATCCCCCCGTTGGACCCTCCATGCCCCAGTCCGACACTGTGTGGGTCTGTTACATATAAACACAGAAAGTGTTCATCGACTCTGCATGCATACATTTCAGCTGTTACATTTCTTCCAGTCCTTGTGCCAGTGTAAATACATGCAATCTATTTCCATAGTTGGTGTGGGTGGCAGTTTCCTGCAGCAATCAGGACATCCCATCTGCATTAGCATGTTTTAATGTTTTGTTGTACTCAATGTCATAGCAGCATCCTAACAATGCAAGTGTGAGGATTATAAATGGACAGTAGTATCTGATTATCTGTTACAAGAGAAAATTGATTTCTATATAATCATTGGTTAAAATGTTTCATATAGCCCAGAGTTGATCTATCTGTACATACAGAACTTGTGTTCAACCTTTAAATGCACCTTAGATGCAAGTATTTTTGACCTCCCACTCCCATCTGCCATTATGTGAAAAATTATGATTCCTATTCTATAAGCTGATACGTAGCAAGACGGCTTGATAAGGAGTAAGGGGTCTTAGTGGCTTAGCATGGTATCAGATGTAACTAGTTTTTCTGACTTCCAAAAATAATTTTCAAAATCATCAGACCTTCCCTATTTCTGCCCACTTTGTAACATAAATTTTAATTAGATAGCACTGTGGCTTGATTTGGCAAAAATTGATAATAATTGCTGAATTCTACAAAGGATTACAGATGAGACACACCGTGTGGCTTAGGGGCTTTAAGTACTGTACTATTTTTCTTTTCTGTTGACAGTTGTGAAGTCCTTGGGCATTAATGATGTTTTCACATTACTGTATGTACTATACATTTTAAACAGCTCACATTTGGTCCATTTGACTCAAAGTACTGTATATTCTGTTCTTGCCACTGCAGGACCTACTTGAGGTTATCCAGTTGTTCTTCCCTGGATGCCCCTGTTAAATGTTGTCATCAAGATAATAGTGAATAACAGGAATTCCTTGTAAGAATTGGTTTACAACTTGTTGCTGAATAGTTAAACACCAGCTTATAATAGCAGTATAACTCCTTGCGTGTATTGATGGTGAGTAGTATTTAAAATGATTAGTGTAATAAGCCTGTGCAAATAGATTTTAGGGGTAGTGAATATTGGCAAACGCTAGGCCGCCGCCCTCTGGGAGTGTATCTTAGCTTAGCAGAAGTGCGACCGAAAGGTTAGCAGTTCTGCTACTTAAAAATTTCATGCAGTTTCAGAGTGGCTCAAGACTTACTCCTAGCTTGCGATGATTGCAGTCTGTTTAGTTCCTGGTTTGACGTCATAAACACGCCCTGCGTTCGGCCAGCCACTCACCCGTTTCTCCAGCCACTCCTGCGTTTTTACCTGGCACGCCTGCGTTTTTTAGCACACTCCCTGAAAACGCTGAGTTGCCGCCCAGAAACACCCACTTCCTGTCAATCATACAACGAACACTCGAGCGACTGAAAAGCATCGCTCGAGCTTGTGTAAAACTACAAAGTTTTGTGTGAAAGTACTTAGCGCATGCGCGCTGCGTACCATGCGCATGCGCAGAATTGCCGTTTTTCCACCTGATCGCTGCGCTTCGACAATCGGCAGCGAGCGATCAACTCGGAATGAGGGCCATTGTGAGATTGGGTTGACAGTGACTTTGAAAACACCACACTCTCAGTGAACCTTTTTTTGTGACTACCGGAACCATTTGCATTGCCAAGGAATTTCAATCCATTTTGTATAAACTCTGTAACTTAAATAAATTCTGCAACTTTTCCAACATACAGTGATAAAGCGTCAAACCAGTGCAACCATAAGTACTGTATCTGAAACACATTTATTACATAAATTTTTTTTGCATGTGCAATAGTATATTTCATGTTTGCAGCACCAGGACATGATTAACTGATGACCATCAGATTCACTATTCTAGTGTCAATATATTGAACAGCTGCTTAATCTAAGCTTTCTGTATAGCTTTAAATTGGCATAGTCGGTCTTCTGACCAGTGGCGCTGAGTGGGGGGGGGGGGGGGGGGGGGGGCGAGTACCCTTTACCCAGGACTGTTGGAGGGGCCCAGCAAGGGTCCCTGTCCCGCTACACCTCCCCTCCCCCATTTCAGAGGTACTTTAGGCGGGGATAGAGAGAACTGACTGCCGCAGCAACCTATCTCCCCAGCACATGACACACGCTGCTGTGTGCTGGGGTGAGAGGCATTAGGCATGTGAGGCATGTGCCTAGGGATAACACTTGTTGGAGGGGGGAGGCACTTGGATGCTTGTGTTGGTAACATGAGCCCAAAAATCACCGGTAACTGTAAAATATTTCCAGTGTACTATACCAAATGCCATCTTGAATGGAGTGTAAATGGGTAGAACATGTACATACTGTACTGTGCCTGTAACCTGTCCCACTTAGTAAATATGTACAATATACAGTACATAATTACAAAATAAAAAAAGTAACTTACATGATAAACTGTAACAAAGCACTAGTGTTGTGTGGTGAGGAGGGATACAATAAATAAAAAATACTAATAATACTAATAACAAAACATAAATTAAATGTACAAATGAAAAAATGAAATAAATGAAATACATGAAACAAAACTAGGAGGAGGGTATAGGGAAGGGAAGCATCCGCATGGAAATCAATAAGATAGTAGAAATATTAGGTGGTCTATTGACCTCAATATAAACATCTTTTATGTATTTTTGGGATATTTGTTATGAGCCATGGCCCTCATTCCGAGTCGTTCGCTCGGTATATTTCATCGCATCGCAGTGAAATTCCGCTTAGTACGCATGCGCAATATTCGCACTGCGACTGCGCCAAGTAATTTAACAATGAAGATAGTATTTTTACTCACGGCTTTTTCTTCGCTCCGGCGATCGTAATGTGATTGACAGGAAATGGGTGTTACTGGGCGGAAACACGGCGTTTCAGGGGCGTGTGGTTAAAAACGCTACCGTTTCCGGAAAAAACGCAGGAGTGGCCGGAGAAACGGAGGAGTGTCTGGGCGAACGCTGGGTGTGTTTATGACGTCAAACCAGGAACGACAAGCACTGAACTGATCGCAGATGCCGAGTAAGTCTGAAGCTACTCTGAAACTGCTAAGTAGTTTGTAATCGCAATATTGCGAATACATCGGTCGCAATTTTAAGAAGCTAAGATTCACTCCCAGTAGGCGGCGGCTTAGCGTGTGTAACTCTGCTAAAATCGCCTTGCGAGCGATCAACTCGGAATGAGGGCCCATATTTGCATTGCATCTGGAAGTGGTCGTTCAGATACTGAAGTAAAGTTCAGGCAACTTATTTCTTGCTGCCGTGGCTTCCAATAACATCGGATGCTGGGACCGGAAACTGGAAGTAGGCACAGTCGTAATCCCGCTGCTGTCTCTCTGCACAGGCTCCCACACCATCCAACGCATTTGGAATCACTAGGATACTTTTTTAATGATGTGGCTAAAGTCTTGTAAAAGGGTTTAAATACTAAAGCTAAAACTTTATTAAAAAATGGAAATTACTTGAACTGAAAGTCCTTATTTTGGTGGTGACCTCATGTTCCATAGAGTTTCATAGGATTAAAAAAATTATTTCCTGCTGAGCTTTCCATGTCTAAGGAAGAGGGAGAGGATTGGAAAGCGTAAAGGCAAGGGAACAGAAACAACATAAATATAAATAAAAATAAATACATACAGTATAATAAAAAATAAGAATACAATTAAAAAATATAAATATAAAAGGAAATAAAAAAATAAATAAATATAAAAATACAAATAAACTGAAATAAAAAATGGAAATTGTGAATGTGGCTGTTGAGGGTGCTGAATGATATGTGGTAATTTATTACAAAGGTCGATGTTTATATTTAAGCCATGTGGCTTCAGTGTTTTTAATTTATATATCCATTCTGTTACTTTCTTCTTTAGTGAGGTGACGAAGTTACCTACCCTCCAATTTACCATCACATTTTAGATTCCAACACAGATTAGTCCTCGTGGATCTTTGTTGTGTTTTCTAAAAATGGTCTGTGCATTTTTAATTTTCTTTTAATATTGGAAATATGTTATGTAATTCTTTTTTTTTAATTTTGGTTTTGTTTGGCCTATGTACTGATTTTCACATGGGCACTACAGTAGATAGATTACACCCTCTGTGGGGCATGAAAGGTGGTCCTTGATTTTAAATTCTTCTGATGCTACGTTTGATTTGAAGTTGGTTTTAGGTTTAGTTCCTGAATGTTAGTTCTTGGAGCCAGGACAGGTCATGCACAAATGTAATCCTTTGATTTCCTGTGTGCCCTTCGTAGGTTTGATTATTGGAAGAAAACTACTAGTCAATTCTTGTTTTAAATTCTTCGATATTTTATAAATGACCTTTGGTTTGGTTGGAATGTTATTCTTTAGTTCTTCATTTAGTTGTAGTACATGCCAGTGATTGTTCAGATTTTTTTCCTATTTCCTCATGATTACTATTGTATTGGGTGATGAATATTAGAGGTACTTCTTTTGGGCTGTCTCTAAGTTAATTTTGACTGTTTCCAATTAGATATTTAATGAGGATCCCTTATATCCTTTTTTTTTAAGAACACTTTTTTTTTAATCTTTGCTCTGCTGTTTGAAAAAAATCATCCCCCATGCAGTTTATTCACAAACAGCAACCCCCCCCCCCCCCCCCCAGAATGTTTGTGATCCATTGTTAATGGTGATTATGGTTGGATGCCAAAATGTTGTTTTCATTCACTTTTCTGGTATGGTTCTCAGTTTTGTTTTCATTGATGTAAATTTCTAGATCTCGAAAGATTACCATGTTCTTGATTGAAGATCGAGAATTCCAGATTCAAATGGTTATTGTTCATGTGTGAGATGAATTGTTCAAGTTCTATTTCTGTTCCATTTCAAATGGAAAAAAACATCTAGTGTATGTAGTGATGACAATATATGACCTTTTCTCTGTGATGGTGGTTGTTCATATGCTTTGGTCTTCCCACTAAGCTAAAAATACATTTACGTAGCTTGGTGCAAATATAAGCCATGGCTGTCCCGCATTCTTGTATGAAGTAGTCCCCATCATACCAAAAGTAATTATTATGGAGAAGGAGTCAATATTATCCATTAGCTTGAGAAATGTAAGCCATAATAAAGAATTTTACATTAATCTCCTGTAGTTGGGCCATGCCAACCCATTTAATAAAAGATGGAATTAACTTCATAAAACGGGTGGAAAATCCTGAACCCAGGATGACCAAACCTTCTTCCAAACACCTAAAACATGTATTCATCCCGATCATGCCAAAGTAATTTTGACAAAGAATGAAGTCAATATTATCAATTAGCTTGGGGAATGTAAGCACCGTTTAACAATTCACATGAATTTCATGTAGTTGGGCCATGCCAGCTCAGTTGATTACAGATGGAATTAACTTCATTATACAGGTGGAGAATGTAAAGTCTGGAAAATCCTGAGCCCAGGATGATGAAACTTTCTTACACCTAAAACATCAATAGTAAGGATATAGTTATATAAATATCTGAGCTTGTATTTAATGTTGGCAACCAAATTGAAAAGTAAGTTCAAATGGGTAGGGGAAGAGGTGTCCAGCAATAAGTCAGTAAAAAGTAATATGCTATTAATACTGTGTCTAACTTGCAGATACTGTAGAAATAATTGGGAGTTAGGAATATCATAAGTTTCTTTCAGTTGTTAGAATGAGAAAAAAAACACCACCAGGGTCGAAAAATGTTTTTAATAGCTGCAATTCTGTTTCCAAGTCATATAATGGGATATTGTAAGTGAAGTGTGTGGGGAGGGGGGGAGGGTGTATCTGGGTTACCTCATAATGGCATGGATTTGGTAGCATGTGGATTAGATCCTAGATGTATATATATGATGGACCATGCCTTATAGGGGAAAAATATATTCTGTTTGATTCCCTCTGGACGTTTTGAGCATGCCACGTATAGTAAAGCAGTGGACAAAAAAGGAAAAAATAATAGTTCTTCCAGCTGAATAATGGTAAAATGGGATCAATTCAGACACCGATCGAAGCTGTAATGGAATAAGTATAAACGTCTGGCAAACCCAACTCCCTTTATTTTTCGGGCAAAGTAGCCTGTTTCTGGCTATTCTGGGATTCTTACTTTATTCCGAAGGAAGCATTGGAAAGCTACTGTACATTTAGTCCTGCCACTTTTAGATAGAGGATAGGCTAATTTTGGAAATAACACACTCTTTATAACCATTACTTTCCCTAACAATGAAAGTGGTAGCAACGTTGGATTTTCTGTAAGATTTCATCTACAATTTGAGGAGAATTGGCTGCATAAATACTGTGTATAGATCGTGTTATAAAAATACCTAGATCAGGTCAAAGGCAGAACTTCAGATTTCATGACATTCATTTTACAGAAAGGCCAGTAATAAAGACGAATTTGGAGATTTCTTCAAGTATAGCAGCGATGGATAATGGGCCTAATTCAGAGTTGATCGCAGCAGCAAATTTGTTAGCAGTTGGGCAAAACCATGTACACTGCAGGGGGGGGGGCAGCTATAACATGTGCAGAGAGAGTTAGATTTGGGTGGGGTGTGTTCAAACTGAAATCTAAATTGCAGTGTAAAAATAAAGCAGCCAGTATTTACTCTGCGCAGAAACAATATAACCCACCCAAATCTAACTCTCTCTGCACATGTTATATCTGCCTCCCCTGCAGTGTACATGGTTTTGCCCAACTGCTAACAAATTTGCTGCTGCAAGCAGATCTAAATTACTCCTAATGTTGGTTGAGGGATAAACATGAGCATATCATCAGCAAACAAAGAGAATTTAAATTCAACCTTGCCTACCTTGATACCATGAAACGAGGTTTTGGCTCTAAGGGCAATAGCTAAATGTTCCAAAACAAGGGCAAACAGTAATGGGGAGAGCCAGCATCCTTGATGGGTACCCCTATGAATGGAACAGACAGGGTAAATAAAATTGTTTGCTATGATTTCAGAGACTGAAGTTGAGTTTAGTGATTGAATAAGGGTAACAATTTGAGGTGGGATCCCAAACCTACTGAGAGACCAGGACTGAATCTAGGATTATTGCCACTCGGTGCAAGGCATTGATTCTCCCACCAGAAATGTCACAACTGACATAAAATCCATGGAATCAATAGATCGTAAAGTGCCAGTATTAAAAAGAAGTCTCATGGACTATGTTTACCAATGGAGGAAGTCAGAAAGATCCGGTCCACAACACAAATACTGTAGATAGCATGAATTCTTAGTATCAGAAAAGGTAGTAAACTTTGAAAATGATTACAGTCTGCCAGATGAAAATAGCATATATCCACAATGGGGCATCTGAATTTCTCCATACATATAATAATGCTCACGTTCAAGTGTGTAGTTCAATATGCAAGGTGCAGGAACTAACCAGATTGCTACTGCAGGAGGAATAACTAGCTTGTAACTGGAACTCCTATTAGAAAGCAGGTCAATGACAAATGGTTTATATAGTGCTCCCAAGCGAGCCTATATGTTGAGACTCAATGCTGTAATGTTAGCAATCCAAACAGTGGTGTCAGCTGTGATGGAAATAGACAGTCAAGTATTGTGCTCACACCCACAGTGCAGCGGGACCGCTGCTCCTTTTAGTGAGCAGGGGGCTGGATAGCACAAACTCACTAGGTGGTCCTCCACTTAACCTGATGTGCTGCAGACCAAATTCTGTGGGTGGGCGAGTGTTGACAGTGTGATTGTCCACAGCTATGATATGGAGTCCTGCAGTAGATAGAGTGCACCGCTGTTCAGCTCCGATATCCTCCTCTGGCCAGCTGCACACAGCAAAAGGCTGTTTTTGTGGACCCAGGCAGATTGTCAGTTTCCCTTTATGATTCTTTCTTGATTTTCTCGATACCTGCTGAAAAACCGAGACAAACTCTTCAGTTCACTCTGGGAAAAGCCAAGTCAAAGTTTCCTATATTAGAGGATTTTTTCAGGAAGTTGACATAACTGAATCTAATGCACTGGGTTTAGGGAGAACTCCTAAGCCTTCCGCTACAGCTGTGTTGATCACTTTCTCAGTGTCCGTTTCCTGGTCAGCTGCCCTTGAATCTGCATGACCAAGTTAGATTGTATTGGACCTAATGTTCTTTGCACTGGGCGTGCGGGTCCTGCACATGCGCATTGTGCACAGATTAGTCAGTATGTGATTGCATTGCTGATACATTGCATACCGAATAAGGCAAAATGTACAAACACATCTTTTTTGGTGTGATGCCAATTTATGAAGCCATAGCCATATCGCACATTAAACCAAATGACTTTCCCCATAACTTTTCTAGCACTGACTTCAGGCTCTGGGTCTGTAGCTGGTGCGGCAACCACTTCAGTTTGATTCTGGACTACAGAATGAAGGTTCACATCTCTGGGCTGTCCTTCATGAATGCTCCAATCTGCTCTTCTTTTGCACTTTGCTTGTTGTTGCATGAAATACTGCAATTGTTGGGACATTTCAGTTACCCTATGGGTCAGTTCAGCGACTTGCACTCCTATAGTACTTAATAGATCACCTTGGTACAACAACTTCTTTAGGTGTGTCCATGTATTCCTGCTTTGCAACCTCTGGAGGATATTTCCCTTATTGGTTCCCCAACATCTCAGGACAGGACATTTCTTGCCTCTGTAATTTCCCTACCACTTTAATGGCAGCTTCTTTGACACACTAAAATTAGCTATTTGATAACTGTAGATGAAGGCAACTTTACTATCTTACCATGGAATCCCTCTATGAATCGATTAATCAGTATTTGATCTGTTGGCCGAATTACTGTTGGATCGATGGCCTGTAGTGCTCAAAGCGACTCCTGTAGACTAAGTGTAAAGTCATGCAGTGTTTCTCTTGGCTGCTACTTTCAGGCCACCTTAAGTTCAGATAACTTGTTTCAAATGTGGTAGCTAATCGGTTCAAGATGAGGCCTACGGCTTCTCTTTTTTCCTATGGCCATGTAGTCACCTCACTCAGGGCTGTGCCTTTCAGTTGCCCTATAACGATATCTACTTGCTGATTTTCGCTAATTGGGTATAAGCAGAACATCAACTTCATTTTCTTCCTAAATTCAGTTTGTGTGTTCCCATCAGAACCTCGTACATCTCTGCTATATGTTGGAAGCCATTGAGCCCCAAAGTAATATGGCAAGGTGATTGGATTTATGCTGGCCATGGTTGGATGAGTAGTTGACAAATCCCTGCAGCTTGATCATCAGAAGACATGTTCATACAATGCCAAAAATTTAACACACAGGTAAGTATGGTGTTAGTTTAGGGTATCAGATTTACTCCTTACCAGAAATGATTGGTCTGTTTTACATGGGTTCACTACTTCTTCACAGAGTAGTAACAAGGTGTACTGTGACACAGAGATTGTTACTACTGTTCTCTCCAGATAAAGTCTCACTCTATTGACTTTACCCGCTTTTAGCAGTATTTTAAACAGGTTTCTTGGGGGTCTATTTACTAATCCTTGGATTCAGATAAAATGGACAGAGATAAAGCAGCAGCCAATCGGCTCCTATCTGCCATGCCACAAGCTGGGTTTGAAAAAGTACAGTTAGTAGCTGATTGGCTGGTACTTTATCTCCGTAGACTTTATCTCCATCCAAGGTTTAGTAAATAGACCCCCAAATATCATACTAAGCAATTGGACTCCATTTCAACAGTTTTCAGTTTATAAATATAATAATACAATTTTCAATATCTTTTACAAAAGACAATGTCATATATAAATACATAAACCTTTGATCCCTGTATACTTGAATTGTGTAGTTCAACAGTTCTAAACTCATTGGTGCACTTGCCTCTTAGATTAGTTATTAGCAGTTCTGAAGTGATGTGGAAAGAAGAGAATAGCAGATAATGAAATTGGTCTAGTACTGTATATTCAGAAGTTATTAATACTTTTTCCTGTATAAAACAGCTGCAGTTTCCTATTGCAATCTACTCCATTAGTCTACAGCTCTAGTGAATTAATAGCAATTTTCTCCCAGTTACATCTCTGACCTTATCTCCCTTTACACTCCCGCCCGTTCTCTTCGCTCTGCTAATGCACGCCGCCTCTCCTGCCTTCTGATTACCTCCTCTCACTCAAACCTCCAAGATTTTGCAAACGTTGCTCCTTTTCTCTGGAATTCTCTACCTCTCCCCCTCAGACTCTCCACCTCTCTACAAAACTTCAAACGGGCTCTCAAGACCCACTTCTTCACCAAACCCATCTGTCTCTCATCCTAAGCCTTTTGTGGCCCACGCTCACTTTCTACCCCATCTGTGTCACCCCTGTTTGTGTACCCCTCCCCTTTAGAATGTTAGCTCTAATGAGCAGGGTCCTCTTCCCTCATGTGCTTTTATGTCTCTTACTTAACCTATCTTGTTTTCAATACTCCCTTTGATGGTTCCAGATCCTTCGGTTTTCTGCCACCCTGATACTTATTTCAGTGCTGTATACTGACGCAGATATGTTTATATACCCTGTACTTGTCCTATATTGTATTGAACTGTAAGTCACTGTCTTCATGTTTTGCTTATTTGTTTACTCTGTAATTGGGTGCTGTGGATCCCTTGTGGTGACATATAAATAAATGATGATAATAATAATAATAATAATAATTAGAGATGAGCGGGTTCGGTTCCTCGGAATCCGAACCCCCCGAACTTCAGCCTTTTTACACGGGTCCGAGGCAGACTCGGATCTTCCCGCCTTGCTCGGCTAACCCGAGCGCGCCCGAACGTCATCATCCCGCTGTCGGATTCTCGCGAGGCTCGTATTCTATCGCGAGACTCGGATTCTATATAAGGAGCCGCGCGTCGCCGCCATTTTCACACGTGCATTGAGATTGATAGGGAGAGGACGTGGCTGGCGTCCTCTCCGTTAGAATAGATAGAGACACTTGAGTTGATTACTTAGTAATTTTGGGGAGCATTAGGAGTACTCAGAGTGCAGAGTTTTGCTGATAGTTAGTTACTAGTGACTGACCACTTTATTATTTAATATAATCCGTTCTCTGCCTGAAAAAAAACGATACACAGTCACATACCATATCTGTGCTCAGCCTCCGTGTGCTGCATGATAATATCATCTATGTATATCTGACTGTGCTGAGTGCTCATTGCTCACACAGCTGAATTGTGGGGGAGACTGGGGTGCAGTTATAGCAGGAGTACAGTGCACACTTTTGCTGCCAGTGTGACTGACCAGTGACCACCAGTATATTGTCTGCCTGAAAAAGTTAAACACTCCTGTGGTGTTTTTTTTTTTTATTCTATAAACGCATTCTGCTGACAGTGTCCAGCAGGTCCGTCATTCATTATATTATATAAATATTTACCTGCAGTAGTGTTATATTTTTTTTGTTCATCTCTATCATCTTTATCATCTCTATATTAGCAGACGCAGTACGGTAGTCCACGGCTGTGCCTACCTCTGTGTCGTCAGTGCTCGTCCATAATTGTATACCTACCTGTGGTGGGGTTTTTTTTTCTATCTTCTTCATACTAGTAGTTTAGGAGTCTGCTGACAGTGTCCAGCAGGTCCGTCATTATATTATATATACCTGCAGTAGTGATATATATATATTTTTTATATCATTATCATCTCTATACTAGCAGACGCAGTACGGTAGTCCACGGCTGTAGCTACCTCTGTGTCGTCAGTGCTCGTCCATAATTGTATACCTACCTGTGGTGGGGTTTTTTTTTCTATCTTCTTCATACTAGTAGTTTAGGAGTCTGCTGACAGTGTCCAGCAGGTCCGTCATTATATTATATATACCTGCAGTAGTGATATATATATATTTTTTATATCATCATCTCTATACTAGCAGACGCAGTACGGTAGTCCACGGCTGTAGCTACCTCTGTGTCGTCAGTGCTCGTCCATAATTGTATACCTACCTGTGGTGGGTTTTTTTTTTCTATCTTCTTCATACTAGTAGTTTAGGAGTCTGCTGACAGTGTCCAGCAGGTCCGTCATTATATTATATATACCTGCAGTAGTGATATATATATATTTTTTATATCATTATCATCTCTATACTAGCAGACGCAGTACGGTAGTCCACGGCTGTAGCTACCTCTGTGTCGTCAGTCACTCGTCATCCATAAGTATACTAGTATCCATCCATCTCCATTGTTTACCTGAGGTGCCTTAAAGTTGTGCCTATTAAAATATGGAGAACAAAAATGTTGAGGTTCCAAAAATAGGGAAAGATCAAGATCCACTTCCACCTCCTGCTAAAGCTGCTGCCACTAGTCATGGCCGAGACGATGAAATTCCATCAACGTCGTCTGCCAAGGCCGATGCCCAATGTCATAGTACAGAGCATGTAAAATCCAAAACACAAAATATCAGTAAAAAAAGGACTCAAAAATCTAAAATAAAATCATCGGAGGAGAAGCGTAAACTTGCCAATATGCCATTTACCACACGGAGTGGCAAGGAACGGCTGAGGCCCTGGCCTATGTTCATGGCTAGTGGTTCAGCTTCACATGAGGATGGAAGCACTCAGCCTCTCGCTAGAAAAATGAAAAGACTCAAGCTGGCAAAAGCACAGCAAAGAACTGTGCGTTCTTCGAAATCCCAAATCCACAAGGAGAGTCCAATTGTGTCGGTTGCGATGCCTGACCTTCCCAACACTGGACGTGAAGAGCATGCGCCTTCCACCATTTGCACGCCCCCTGCAAGTGCTGGAAGGAGCACCCGCAGTCCAGTTCCTGATAGTCAGATTGAAGATGTCAGTGTTGAAGTACACCAGGATGAGGAGGATATGGGTGTTGCTGGCGCTCGGGAGGAAATTGACAAGGAGGATTCTGATGGTGAGGTGGTTTGTTTAAGTCAGGCACCCGGGGAGACACCTGTTGTCCGTGGGAGGAATATGGCCATTGACATGCCTGGTGAAAATACCAAAAAAATCAGCTCTTCGGTGTGGAAGTATTTCAACAGAAATGCGGACAACAGGTGTCAAGCCGTGTGTTGCCTTTGTCAAGCTGTAATAAGTAGGGGTAAGGACGTTAACCACCTCGGAACATCCTCCCTTATACGTCACCTGCAGCGCATTCATCATAAGTCAGTGACAAGTTCAAAAACTTTGGGCGACAGCGGAAGCAGTCCACTGACCAGTAAATCCCTTCCTCTTGTAACCAAGCTCACGCAAACCACCACACCAACTCCCTCAGTGTCAATTTCCTCCTTCCCCAGGAATGCCAATAGTCCTGCAGGCCATGTCACTGGCAATTCTGACGAGTCCTCTCCTGCCTGGGATTCCTCCGATGCATCCTTGAGTGTAACGCCTACTGCTGCTGGCGCTGCTGTTGTTGCTGCTGGGAGTCGATGGTCATCCCAGAGGGGAAGTCGTAAGACCACTTTTACTACTTCCACCAAGCAATTGACTGTCCAACAGTCCTTTGCGAGGAAGATGAAATATCACAGCAGTCATCCTGCTGCAAAGTGGATAACTGAGGCCTTGGCATCCTGGGCGGTGAGAAACGTGGTTCCGGTATCCATCATTACTGCAGAGCCAACTATAGACTTGATTGAGGTACTGTGTCCCCGGTACCAAATACCATCTAGGTTCCATTTCTCTAGGCAGGCGATACTGAAAATGTACACAGACCTCAGAAAAAGACTCACCAGTGTCCTAAAAAATGCAGTTGTACCCAATGTCCACTTAACCACGGACATGTGGACAAGTGGAGCAGGGCAGACTCAGGACTATATGACTGTGACAGCCCACTGGGTAGATGTATTGACTCGCGCCGCAAGAACAGCAGCGGCGGCACCAGTAGCAGCATCTCGCAAACGCCAACTCTTTCCTTGGCAGGCTACGCTTTGTATCACCGCTTTCCAGAATACGCACACAGCTAAAAACCTCTTACGGCAACTGAGGAAGATCATCGCAGAATGGCTTACCCCAATTGGACTCTCCTGTGGATTTGTGGCATCGGACAACGCCAGCAATATTGTGTGTGCATTAAATATGGGCAAATTCCAGCACGTCCCATTTTTTGCACATACCTTAAATTTGGTGGTGCAGAATTATTTAAAAAACGACAGGGGCGTGCAAGAGATGCTGTCGGTGGCCAGAAGAATTGCGGGACACTTTCGGCGTACAGGCACCACGTACAGAAGACTGGAGCAACACCAAAAACGCCTGAACCTGCCCTGCTATCATCTGAAGCAAGAAGTGGTAACGAGGTGGAATTCAACCCTCTATATGCTTCAGAGGTTGGAGGAGCAGCAAAAGGCCATTCAAGCCTATACAACTGACCACGATATAGGAGGTGGAATGCACCTGTCTCAAGCGCAGTGGAGAATGATTTCAACGTTGTGCAAGGTTCTGCAACCTTTTGAACTTGCCACACGTGAAGTCAGTTCAGACACTGCCAGCCTGAGTCAGGTCATTCCCCTCATCAGGCTTTTGCAGAAGAAGCTGGAGACATTGAAGGAGGAGCTAACACTGAGCGATTCCGCTAGGCATGTGGGACTTGTGGATGGACCCTTAATTCGCTTAACCAGGATTCACGGGTGGTCAATCTGTTGAAATCAGAGCACTACATTTTGGCCACCGTACTCGATCCTAGATTTAAAACCTACGTTGCATCTCTCTTTCCGGCAGACACAAGTCTGCAGAGGTTCAAAGACCTGCTGGTGAGAAAATTGTCAAGTCAAGCGGAACGTGACCCGTCAACAGCTCCTCCTTCACATTCTCCCGCAACTGGGGGTGCGAGGAAAAGGCTCAGAATTCCGAGCCCACCCGCTGGCGGTGATGCAGGGCAGTCTGGAGCGACTGCTGATGCTGACATCTGGTCCGGACTGAAGGACCTGACAACGATTACGGACATGTCGTCTACTGTCACTGCATATGATTCTCTCACCATTGAAAGAATGGTGGAGGATTATATGAGTGACCGCATCCAAGTAGGCACGTCAGACAGTCCGTACGTATACTGGCAGGAAAAAGAGGCAATTTGGAGGCCCTTGCACAAACTGGCTTTATTCTACCTAAGTTGCCCTCCCACAAGTGTGTACTCCGAAAGAGTGTTTAGTGCCGCCGCTCACCTTGTCAGCAATCGGCGTACGAGGTTACTTCCAGAAAATGTGGAGAAGATGATGTTCATTAAAATGAATTATAATCAATTCCTCCATGGAGACATTCACCAGCAGCAATTGCCTCCACAAAGTACACAGGGAGCTGTGATGGTGGATTCCAGTGGGGACGAATTGATAATCTGTGAGGAGGGGGATGTACACGGTGATGAATCGGAGGATGATGATGAGGTGAACATCTTGCCTCTGTAGAGCCAGTTTGTGCAAGGAGAGATTAATTGCTTCTTTTTCGGTGGGGGTCCAAACCAACCCGTCATTTCAGTCACAGTCGTGTGGCAGACCCTGTCACTGAAATGATGGGTTGGTTAAAGTGTGCATGTCCTGTTTATACAACATAAGGGTGGGTGGGAGGGCCCAAGGACAATTCCATCTTGCACCTCTTTTTTTCTTTCATTTTTCTTTGCGTCATGTGCTGTTTGGGGAGTGTTTTTTGGAAGGGCCATCCTGCGTGACACTGCAGTGCCACTCCTAGACGGGCCAGGTGTTTGTGTCGGCCACTAGGGTCGCTTATCTTAGTCACACAGCTACCTCATTGCGCCTCTTTTTTTTCTTCTTTGCGTCATGTGCTGTTTGGGGAGTATTTTTTGGAAGGGCCATCCTGCGTGACACTGCAGTGCCACTCCTAGATGGGCCAGGTGTTTGTGTCGGCCACTAGGGTCACTTATCTTAGTCACACAGCTACCTCATTGCGCCTCTTTTTTTTCTTCTTTGCGTCATGTGCTGTTTGGGGAGTATTTTTTGGAAGGGCCATCCGGCCTGACACTGCAGTGCCACTCCTAGATGGGCCAGGTGTTTGTGTCGGCCACTAGGGTCGCTTAGCTTACTCACACAGCTACCTCATTGCGCCTCTTTTTTTCTTTGCGTCATGTGCTGTTTGGGAAGTGTTTTTTGGAAGGGCCATCCTGCGTGACACTGCAGTGCCACTCCTAGATGGGCCAGGTGTTTGTGTCGGCCACTAGGGTCGCTGAGCTTAGTCACACAGCTACCTCATTGCGCCTCTTTTTTTCTTTGCGTCATGTGCTGTTTGGGGAGTGTTTTTTGGAAGGTCCATCCTGCGTGACACTGCAGTGCCACTCCTAGATGGGCCAGGTGTTTGTGTCGGCCACTTGGGTCGCTGAGCTTAGTCATCCAGCGACCTCGGTGCAAATTTTAGGACTAAAAATAATATTGTGAGGTGTGAGGTGTTCAGAATAGACTGAAAATGAGTGGAAATTATGGTTATTGAGGTTAATAATACTTTGGGATCAAAATGACCCCCAAATTCTATGATTTAAGCTGTTTTTTAGGGGGTTTTTTGGAAAAAAACACCCGAATCCAAAACACATCCGAATCCGACAAAAAAAATTCGGTGAGGTTTTGCCAAAACGCGTTCGAACCCAAAACACGGCCACGGAACCGAACCCAAAACCAAAACACAAAACCCGAAAAATTTCCGGTGCACATCTCTAATAATAATAGCTAGTTAGCTGAAGTGGGATGACTGCTCCCTGAATTAGCTAGTTACTCTGCTTTCAGCTTGGCATAGCTCTGCTTAGGCAGTGGTTCTCAAACTGTGTGCTGTGGCACCCTGGGGTGCCGCTGGACACTTACAGGGGTGCCTTGGATTGGTGGTCCAGGACCAACTCAAATTATTTATGGTCAATGTAATAGGCAAAACCAGTGCTGATGGTTGTCAGTCATAAACTATTTGGCAAACAGAAGTGAATCGTGTCCCTCACCACATAATTTAACATAAGGATGACATATGTAGACAATTACCTTAATTTAATATGTTTCTCTAAATTTCTGAATAAGAATCTTTAGGCCTAGGGGTGCCGTGAAAAAAAAATTAAGATACTCTAGGACGCCGTGATTGAAAAAGTTTGAGAACCACTGGCCTAGGGTATTCTACTTTTTCCTTTCACAGGTGCTGAATTAGAAAAGTGTGACCCATTCCCTGCTTTGCACACTGACTGTTGCTCTGAATGCTGTTAGGTAAACAGCTGCGTCACTGCCTCTGAGTTAACTGGAATATGGCTCTCTCTCAGTCTCCACCTTCACTGCCACTACCACTTGCCACAACTATTCACAGGGAACCACACAGCTACACACCAGGTTCCTCATCTTCCACTGTCAAGCTCTCACTTCTCCTATGACTGGGGACACAGGCACCACCCGCAGTACAACTCCCACTGCCCAAGATGGCTGCCTTGCCTCACAGCAATGTTTTTTTAACCTGGCAGTTAACTAATCTAGCACATGTCAGCTCCCTCCCATGTAACTCTCACTGAACCAGCACTGTCCCTTTGCCCCATACAGCATGGGATATGACTTTAATCCTTTCCCTGCTGCATGTCACAAAGCCTTCAGTCAAGCTGGGGTTTGTAGAGGAAAAAGTGCATAAAAGTCCATAACACATCCGTGACAGCTCTGATGGGGTGCCACACCATAAATAAAAATCTAAAGAGTATTGATCAGTTTTTTTAGATACATTACATTTTGACAGTCAGCAACCAGGTCAGAAAAATAATCTTCCAGTAATAAATGCATGACTCATAATGCATACAGGATGCAGCTGAAGTCACTGTGTCTGTAGCCATATTCATTAAGCAAAGTGCTGGTGGTAGTAAAAAGAGGTTAGTGAGATGAAATGAAAAATCAGTATCTATAATTTACTGTGATGGCATATAAACATTTTAACAGTTGTGATTTAATTTCTTTTTTGTTTCAGTCAAGTACTTTAGAAAGTACTGTATAATTGAGCACAAGATTACTATTTCTAAATTGAACCATTGCTGACAGTTTAATGTCATGGTGATAGGAGGCTGCATGTACTGCCCCCATCCAAGTGTCTGTCACCTAATATTGTAATATTTGCAGTGTGATAATAACACATTAGATGTAATTAATTCTAACACTGTCAGGTACATTATAAAAATACACATTAAGAAGTAACAAGTCTTTGTTGCCTCTATAATCATACCACAAGTTGTTTTTCGGCAGACAACTTGGGGGGAATGTAATCGGGTGTGAGAATTAGAATGTGAGATATTTTCTGAGAGTTCTCCTGTGTTCTGCCATGTACTGTACTGTACTGAGAGTGCTCCTTGGTTTTACCATGTACTGTAAATAATTGCCACTTTAAAAAACAGGAGAACGCTCACAAAATCTTTCACTTCCTGATTCTCACACATTATTACATTTCCCCCTTTGTATTCTTCAGCACAAATTGTGAAGTAACTCTTAAATATTTTATCCTATAATCTGAACCAGGATCATACCAGGTTTATAATGCACCCACCCCCTGCATATGTAGCATCATGGCTGCTGGGATCAGATAGAAGCTGAACACCCCAGAGCATCCTAGGGATGAGTGATGTATGGACCCAGGGGCTTATGGGAAAGGTCCTCTCCACAAAGAGAAACTAGACACTACCGATGAGAGGTAGGCAGGACAAGAGGATGTGCAGCTCTGCAGTGGCTCTCAAGGCTGTGGCACCCTGCAAGCCAAATACAGATAATATGGGGCAGCAATGGTGTTGCCCCCTAGGCCCTTCACTAGTTACAGTCCCATACCTTCTAACTCCGATTTTTGCGGGACAGTCCCATTTTTTGGGGACTGTCCTACTGTCCCATCCGCGGGCTGCAGTGTCTCGAGGTGGGGGCAGTTGGGAGGCACTTCTGCGCATGCGTATGGTTCGCAGTGCGCACGCGCGTCGTACTTTCAAAAAAGCCGATGTAGTTTCACACAAGGTCTAGCGACGCTTTTCAGTCGCACAGCTGGCCGCAGAGTGATTGACAGGAAGTGGGTGTTTATGGGTGGTAACTGACCGTTTTTGGGGAGTGTGTGTAAAAATGCAGGCGTGTCGGATAAAAACGAGTGGCTGGGTAAACGTAGGGGTGGCTGCACGAACGCAGGGCGTGTTTGTGATGTCAAACCAGGAACAAAATAGTCTGAAGTGATCGCTAGGTAGGAGTAAGTCTCGAGCTACTCAGAAACTGCACAATCTTTTTTTGTAGCAGAACTGTGATCCTTTCGGTCGCACTTCTGCTAAGCTAAGATACACACCAAGAGGGCGGCGACTTAGCATTTGCACTGCTGCTAAAAGCAGCTAGCGAGCGAACAACTCGGAATGAGGGCCACTGTGCGCATGCACATGGTGTCTGTTCACTGGAGACAGAGGGGGTATTCAATTAGCCATGAATTCACAGCAATTTTTCACATGAATTTGTTTGGCAGCAGTCGGACGAAAATTGCTGCGAAAACAGCTTTTTGCGGGTATGCACACTCCTGTTTTTTTGACCTATCCAAACATTTTTACCTTAAAGTAGTGATTTTTCCCAACTTTTCACCTGCTCAGAGTAGGTGAAATGAAATTTGCGAAAAAAATGATCAACGTAAATTTTCCCAGATAATTGAATAGGCTGTAATCGCGATTTGCAGGAAAAGTCATTTTTTTTGGCGTCAAAAGTCTGTTATCGCAGCTAATTGACTACCCCACAGAGGGAGAGGGGGCATGCCAGCAGTTCACAGCCCCCCTGGTCAAAGAAATGCACTGGTGCCCCTACTAATTCACAGGGGAGGGGTGGATAGTGGAGTGGGCTTAATATACTTACATTTTCAGTGGGAGACAGTTTACTTGACCATGGATATATCCAAATCCTGGGGCTGGATTTCTTAGATTTCAATGGGATAAAAAATTAGAGAGTCCCATCTTTCAGGGGGTAATGGGGTCTTGGGGATCAGGGAGCTGGAGCAATCCGACAAAAATATAAAACCATATTCCAGGCATGTGGAGTTGGAGCAGGGACCGGCTACTTGCAGGCTGATATCTCTGGGCATAGTAGACACAAGCTGCAAGTGTCCACCAAAAGGCAAAAGTCCCAGTTTTTAGATTATAATCTAGGTATATTATAACTAGAATTCTAAGTCAGACAGAACCAGAGATATCTGGCCAGTAATAGCAATTAACAGGCCGCTGCTTCGGTCATATATCTCCAGTTCCCCAGGGACGATTTAAAAAAATCTGGTATCCCTGGAAAGATGGGACATCCTACCTCTATGTCTGTCTGTTTTTACCCAGTTTTGTTCTATTACTGTTGTTCTAGTTGTAAAGCGCAACGGAATATGCTGCTCTATATAAGAAACTGTTAATAAATAAAATAAATAAATCAGCTATCAGTCAAGGGCCCTTAGACTCTTGGTGCCTTTGGGAAACTGCCACTTAAGCCCAATGGAAAAGATGGCCTTGGGGTCTATGTACTAAGCCTTGGAGAGAGATAAAGAGTAGTATGATAAAATGCCAACCTATCAGCTCCTAACTAATTTTTCAAATAGAATCTGTAACATGGCAGTGAGGAGCAGATTGGCTGGTACAATGTGTGCTTATAGTGTACATCATCACTGCAATGCATATACACAGGCTCACGCATCCGAGCAATGTTATGCCCGCAACCCTGCATATGCTCGCACCTGCGGTTTTCCAATGTAATGCAAATTAATTGCAGGTGCAAGCATATGCAGACCCCTTGGAATCTAGCAAGCTGCATGCCGTGATACATATGTAACAGCAAAGCTGTATAAGGTCACATATTTACTTTATCGGTCTCCACTTTTTCTCTCTCCAAGGCCTAGCAAATAGATCCCGAAATATGTCCAGCGGTGCAAGTGGACGGGTACGGATGGGTACGGCGTACCCTTAAGAATTTAGCCGTGTGTATGCCGTACCCACCACAGCTGGGCCGCTGCTCCCTCCCTCTGCTGCTGCTCACACTGCACTGATGTGAGGGGAGGAGAGCGCAGCGTGCACCTCTCCTCCCCTTCAGTGTCTACCTTCAATTCAGCGCCGGCCCGTGAGCCAATCAGAGCTCGCAGACCAGCAGCCAAGGCTCCTGATTGGCTGCTGGACCGTGAGCTTTGATTGGCTCACGGATCGGCGCCTAACTGAAGGTAGACACTGTGACCCACACCGCCGCTGGAGAGTGAGGGGCAGGAGAGGCGCACGCTGCGCACTCCTCCCCTCACACACAGGAACAGGTAGTAGCAGCAGGGGAGGGGAGGGCATGTGTACCTGGCACTGGGGGCATATCTGGTCTGTGGGACATGTGTATCTGGCACTTGGGGCATCTCTGTATCTGGCACTGGGAGCATATCTGGCACTGTGGAGGCATTTCTGTGTCTGGCACTGGGGGCATATCTGGCACTGGCAGCATATCTGGCACTGGGAGCATATCTGGCACTGTAGGGGCATTTCTGTATCTGGCACTGGGGGCATATATGGCACTGGGGGCATTTCTGTATCTGGCACTGGGGGCATATCTGGCACTGGGAGCATATCTGGCACTGCGGGTACATGTGTATCTGGCACTGGGGGCATCTCTGTATCTGGCACTGGTAGCATATCTGGCACTGGGAGCACATCTGACACTGGGGGCATTTTTGTATCTGGCACTGGGGGCATATCTGGCACTGGGGGGACATGTGTATCTGGCACTGGGTCATATCTGGCACTGTGGGGGCATTTCTGTATCTGGCACTGGGGGGCAATGTATATCTGACACAGGGGGGGGGGGCATTTGTGTATCTTGCACTGTGAGGCAATGTATATCTGGCACTCTGGGGGCATTTGTGTACCTGGCACAGTGAGGCAATGTGTATCTGGCACTGTGGGGGCAATGTATATCTGGCACTGTGGGGCAATGTATATATTGCTCTGTGGGGCAACGTGTATCTGACACTATTGGGGTCATATGTGTAGCTGCCCCTCCTCCCATATGTGTATCATGCCCCCATTTTCATTAGCCACGCCCCACGTGGCATTTGGCCACACCCATTTTTGGCGCGCACATGCATTACCTATAAGACATTTTTTCTACTTGCACCACTGAATATGTCTCTCTCTACCTCATCCTCTTTCTTGCCCATCTTACTCTGCCATTCTGCTTCTGTGTCACTGAATCTGTCTTTGCTCTCCCTCTTCCCTATCTCTCTTTCCTCTCTTATTCCTCTCAGCTGTGTTTCTCTTTCCTCTGTCTATTTCTTTGTTTGTTATGGTGCCTATACGGTGCTAACCTTCGATTTCGACTGCATCTGTGAGAGAAATCGAAGGATTGTATGCACATTTTAGGTACCTTTTGATGCGATGCGCACGCATGCCCGTTGAATCTCACGTCTCAAGATAGTATGTGCTGCACTTAATATTTATCTAATCGCAGTGCGATCGCATGTGGTTTTAAAAACACATGCTATATATCGCACAGCGATGTGCGATGGGAACCCGCCGGGAGCAGCCAGAGGCCGCTCCCACTCGGCAGTGACGTACCCATCACATTATTACCATGCGATCTATCGCATAATCGCATGTTAATCACTTTGGCAGTTCAGGTGCGATTTCATCTGAACTGCCGGTGCGATGCTCCGCGATGTTGCGGGGCATCGCACAAGTGTATGGGCACCATTACTCTTAAGGTGCCCATACAACTAAAGACGTTTCTTCCAATCTGGCTGGTTGGAACGAAAATCTGGTAATGTATGGGAGCAAATCACAGTTGACCATTTTAAAAGGTCAACTGTCATTTGCTCCCATCCATTACCAGATTTTCATTCCAACCAGCCAGATTGGAAGATAAATCTTTAGCTGTATGGGTGGAAGATAAATGTTTAGGTGTATGGGCAACTTTATGCTTTCCCTCTCTTTTGACTCCACCTCTTTTCTGTTTCCAACCTTTTATCTTTGTCTTTCATAGACAAATGCAGGGGGTTTTGGGGTTTCTGGTTGCCCAGAAACCCCCCCTCCTCTTGACAAATCGCTCAAATTATGACAACAATAGCAATGGTATAGAATACAATTACTAGAGCTGCCACCACATCATGCAGTTTAAGAAACAAAGGGGGTCATTCCAACCCGATCGCTCGTTGCAGTTTCTCACAGCGCAGCGATCGGGTTGGATCTGCGCATGCCAGCCGTCATTGCCTAGCGATCGCCTCCGAGGCAGAGGCGGTCGATGGGGGGGAGGGGACTGGATGGCGGCGTTAAGCCGCCGTTTAGAAGATGCGGTCCGGCCAACGCAGGTGTGGGGGGGGCGGGCCGCGGCGGCTGCGTGACGTCACACGCAGCCGTTGCGGGCCGGGGAGCGACGAGTAGCTCCCGGCCAGCACGCTTAAGCTGCGCTGGACGGGAGCTACTCTTGAAGTGCAAAGGCATCGTCGCTGTGCGATGCCTTTGCACTTCTGCGGGGGGGGGGGGGCCGGCACTGACATGCGGGATGGACTAGCCCTGTGCTGGGCGTCCCCCCGCATATCAGTGTGAATGATCGTAGCTGTGCTAAATTTAGCACAGCTACGATCAACTTGGAATGACCCCCAAAAGGGGAGCAGCTGCACATGCTCAGTGGTAGCAGTTTCTGCTCTGTGTGGATCTGATTTCTCAAACAGTGCACTGGACCAGAGAGTAGCTACCAGGAAGAAGAGATAGGAGCATTACCATGAGGTGGAAGAATGTGTGCTTAGAATGTTCAGTTCTATCTCCTACTTGTTCTATTATGTTTGTTTATTTATTTATAATTTATTCTTTTCCTGATCACTTATTTATATTATTTAAATGTTTTATACAGCCTATACTATAGGCCATCTATAGTGTTAAATATTAATACTGTATTCCGTACAGTATCCAGTGTATAAAAAGACCAATGTTTACATTAATGTCCAGGATCGTTACTAGGTATTTGGAACTCTCACCTAGACTCCACACTTGCTCCAATGTTACACAGAGTGGGAGATTGTGGACTGCATTTGGAAACCTCCCTATAGAAATCCTGTGTTTGTCACTGCTCTCGCCCTCTTTTTGCTCCAAGTTTTTACCCTTTCAGAACAGGGTACTAGTTTGTGATCTTTTAGCAGTGGTAGCTCTGCATCAGCGTTAACCTGGGCCTGGATGTTGTGAATTGATTTATCTAGATAAGGGAGTTATCCATCTTTTTTTTTTCCAGATTTTCTCAAAAGTCTTTCCTTAGGAATGGCGAGACCTTCTTTTTTTTTTTTTAGCTTCAATACTGTTCACGGTATTCATCATGCAGATAAATTCCTGTTGACTGCCCTTCCATACTATAAACACATTATCTATGTAGTATGTTTAGAATAGAAATCTACTAGCATAATCAGGTTTACTGAAAAACAGGTAATTTTCAACTGAAACCATAAACATGTTGGCATAGGATGGGGCCACACAGGACTCCATTGCTCAGCCTAATAGTTGAATAAAGGACTCTCCATTGCAGATGAAATAATTCCTGATACAGTAAATATGAGATTAAGGGCGGGATGTTTAAAATACATTGCCGCCCACTGCAGCGATGCTAATCGCATATGTACTAACATATGCGATTAACATCGCAATGCAGTATCAGAGGCCCCCGCGATGTTAGTGGTGAGGTCTTCAGGGGTTGGCAGGGCTCTCCATAACCTCCCATACCCGGGAGGTGACGTGTGCAGGGAGTCCCCGGGTTCCTCCTCCTCCACCCTGCAGCCGGAAGGACACATGGCTGTGCTGCGGGAGAGGAGGTGGGGGGCCACACCAGAATCGTGGAGGCTTACTGGATAGAGGTATGCTGGCGAAGACGTTGTGAGCGGGGTGACGCGACACGGTACCGGCGCCGGCTGTTAGAAGCCTATAGGCTTCTAGAGGGTATCACCACAAAAAGATGGCGATACCCTCTGCTTCAAAAACCCAGTGGCCGAGGGTTAATACATATGAAAATATGGTAAAACCCATGAAAACAGGGGGGGGGGGGGGTTATCGCATTTTCTCTTTAGTACATCCTGCTATAAGCAGTTACAGGAAGAACCGCAAATTAGGGCTGAAGTATCTCATGTTGTCAGTTGGCTTCAGTACCTCTCCCATGTGGAATATTGAGGTATATACGTATGATGTCAATTGTACACAATGAACAATCTGACAATACAACTGAAATTTCCCCCATTTTGTTCTAAAACATTGTAGTATCCTGCAAATATGTTTTTTCTGCTCTGGAAGGTGGAAGGTGACAGTAACATGTTGTGCGGGTCTTGAACGGTCCATACGGGACCGAGGTCGACGGACGTATTGGTTTGAGCCACCATCACTTTTGTGATCCTACCTGTTTGAGTGCCTCTTTCCAAAACATATATATATATATATATATATATACACAGTACATGGGATACCGACACCAATATCTCAAACGTAAGTATAGCAGTCGGGTGAGGTATAAGCGCCAGCCGATTGTGGTTAGGCTGTGGGACGGGAGGGGAGGTTAATGTTAGACTGCGGGGAGTGGGATGTAAGAGTTAGGCACCACTTGGGGGGAGGTTAGGTTTAGGAACTAAGTGGGGAGGGTTAGGCTGTGGGGAGAGGGGGTTATGATTAGGTAAAACCGGGTGGAGGTAAGGGTTAGGCACTAAGGGGGAGGTTAGGGTTAGGCTGCGGGAAGGGGGTTAGGGGAGAGAGGCTAGCTTACTTAATAAATATAAACCTGTTAGGAAGTCAGCTTTGTCCATGGCCATGTGTAGCATGGGCTTAAGGGGCCTATTTATCAAAGTATATTTGCGGCTATATCCCAGAAAACACACGTTTTTGGGGTTGCCCACAAATATTAGGGATCTACTGAACGTATGAAGGAGGGATTGCAGCAGGTATCGGAGATATCGCTGCAATCCCTCCATTGTCGCCCACAGATGCATCCCTCACAAGTTTCTATGGGGGATGCGATGGTGCCTGATTTACCAGTATCCGGAATGCAAAGCATTCCCGATATTGGGGGTCATTCTGACCCAATCCCACTCTGCAGTTTATCGCATCGGTGCGATCGGGTCAGAATTGCGCATGCGCCGGCGCATGCCAGATGGCTGGAGGGCGTCGGGCCACTACGATCGCCTCTGCCTGATTGACAGGCAGAGGCAGCCGCTGGGAGGGGGGGCCGGAATGGCGGCATTTGGCCACCATTCGTGGGCGCGGTCCGGCCAAAGCAAGCGTGGCCGGATCGAACGGGGGGCGGTCCGCAGCCGCTGCGTGACATCACACGCAGCCGCTGCGGGCCGTGGGGGGGGGGGGAGAGTAGCTCCCGGCCAGCACGCTAAAGCTGTGCTGGTCGGGAGCTACTCTTGAAGTGCAAAGGCCTTGCCGCTGTGCGATGCCTTTGCACTTATGTGGGGGGGCTGGCACTGACATGCGGGGTGGGATAGCTCTGTGCTGGGTTGTCCCCCTGCATGTCAGTGTGAATGATCATAGCTGTGCTAAATTTAGCAAAACTATGATCATCAGGGAGGTTAGATTCCTCCCAGATCGCATTAAACATACAATACATGATAAATGGGCCCCTAAGATTTGGTCTCCACTGATAGAATTTATGTGCAATACATTTTTCAGCAGGGCAAGCTAGAACTGCAGCTGCACTAAATCTAAATGACACTGTGTGTAACAATCAACATGAGACCAGACACAGAGCAAAAAGGGTGGGGGTATGAGAGGTTGAGCAGACAGGGACAAGTCCTTTAGTTGAAAGAGTAGTGGTAGGTGAAGGTCACAGCTGTCAGCTTGCTGCATGTGGGCTGGATGCTGTCAGTCATATCTCAGGGCAGCGTGACTTTGAGGGTGTACCTTAGTGCAGGAGGATGGATTCCTCCTGTTCTTCTTCTCATCTCTGTAATAATTGTGTCGTGCGTGCGGGCGGCCGGGTAAGCAGGCAGATCGCTCTTGTGCGGTGAATTTAAACTGTCCAGTCTCGAGAGCTGTGTGGCTGGCAAGTGTCCTGGCGTGATGTGCCCTCTCATGCAGGTAGCATCAACACACACTGCTGTCATGTATGTGATTTTCCTGCTGGGCTCAAGGATGATCTGCTGCGCAGCGTAGAAGCAGCATGGAAGGGCCAGAGCAGGACCAGACCAGGTGACAGTGTAACAGGGAAGGTGGGGAGAAGTGGACAATGAGGCGCAACTATTTTTATTTTTTTTACTTAATTGGCGGGCAGAGCAGACAATTTAAAAAGTAGTAATAAGCACTCCGGCCCGTTTTTTGTGTCCCTGTTCCTCGGGGCCTCTCTGAACTGTGGGGCCTGGGATAGTTTCCCTTTTGTCCCACTCCTGACACCAGGCCTGGAGGTAGACAGTGTCAAAAAGATTAGTGTGGGGAGGGAACAGAAAAGACAGTGAGTGTCTGGGAAATAAAAAGAGAGAGAGACTGAGAGGAGAGAGAGACAGAGAGTAGAGAGAGAGACAGAGAGGGAGGAAAGAGAGAGAGACAGATAGGGAGGAGAGAGAGAGAGAGAGAGAGAGAGAGAGAGAGAGAGAGACAGAGAGGGAGATATGAGAGAGCAGAGAGAGAGAAAGTAAGAGGAGAGAGAGACAGAAAAAAAGCTGAAGCCAGCCGGAGATACACTTCCATACTACAGCACAGCACAGGTATTTTATGGGGGCGGGCACTTCAAGACATTAGGCCCCCGACCCCTAAATATGTATTAAAATATATAAAATATATGGAATAACAAGTTTGATTTATTGAACTCTTAGCCATACCATATCATTTATAGCGCAAGAGGGGATTTGTTAAGTGTTTCCCCGCCCCCTAAATACCATCAAATCGCGGCACTGCCACCGGGAGCCGGCCAGGGCAGGCAGGCTGGGCCAGGCATGGTCTACCGCCCCCTCCGCTACAATTCTTTGTTTCTGAAGGGTGATTTCCAGGCAGAACCACTGGGGAGTAGAGAGTGGAGCCACTGTGGGAGGGGGCAGAGCCGCTATGGGGGAGGAGCTGGGTGGTGGCACCATGGAGGAGTACGGGACCACACAGTGAGGCGGTGCGATGAGGAATCAGGAAGTGCTGCAGCAGCACGCACATCAGCTGTAAAGTGCAGCAGCGGTATTTCCTCTCCTCTCTACTACAGTTGACAGGCACCCCTCTCATTTTTATGGGGGGGGGCAAGCTACACCCTTGCCCTCTTCCCCCCCCCCCCCCCCCAATTCTGATGCCCTTGGTTCCTATTGAGAACATCCTCATGTGAAAAAGTCAAGGTCGATCCTCCTTCAATTTTTATACACCAAGATATCATTAAGTTGCCATTAGGCTTCAAGTTTGTAGTCCAATAAATTAAGCACGACAATTACGCTCCCCTTATTGGCAGGGTGGATCACTATGTCGGAATGTTTCAATGAGTTTCTCAAACCCAACCTTTCATTATGAGTGAGGTTTTGTGAAAGCACAGTAGGTACATTGGTTTAATTCACATTGGAGACCGTTCTAGTATATGTTATTACTGCAGTATTCACAAAGGGAGGATCATATAGGGATTTTATTCAAATAGGGCCATTTTCTGGGAGATTGCTGTACTGATCACTCTTAATACATTTTGTTCATCCACTCCACTCTGGAAGATAAATTATAAATCACCTTCTCCTCCCTGAATTCCCTCTTTCTCTGGAATGCAGCTCACCATCCCAGTGGCGCACACAGGGGGGGTTTCCGAGTACCTGGAAACCCCTCCCCCACCTTAAGACCTGTTGTTTTTATTTTTGAGACGGAGACAGCTGTGTCTCCGTCTCAGCAAAAGCCGCGACTGCGATCGCGGAGCTGCTTTAACAGAGAGCTCCGTAGCTCTCTCTGCATAGTGCATACAGAAAAGAAAATCCGGAGGGAGCTGTGAGCTGCACATTCTCAACCACAGCATCTCCCTCCTTCTTAGTGCAGCCGGTCTGCTCTACTTCCCTGGGCTGGTACTGTATGTATAAATGTGTAACTGTATGTAAGTTTGTGCATGTATGCATGTATGTTTGTGTGCATGTGCTGATATATGTATGTATTAATGTGTGTGATATATATATACTATATACTATATATATATATATATATATATATAGTATATACTATATACTAACATTTATGTATATACAGTATATATATATATATCTATACACAAACACACACACACACATATATATATATATAGCACACATATATATCACACACACACACATATATATATATATAGTGAACGTAGTTGGCACTCAGGAACAATTGCTGTGATACAGACCGGGGTGCCCTCCTCAATAGTATACACAATCCGGGTGTTCGTGGTGACCGGAGCCACAAGACAATGACCCCCTCACAACAGAAACAGGCGGCACTCCACGGATTTAGAAGTGAAGAAAATTTTTATGCAAAAAACATCATGTGAAATCCAACGTTTCAACACCGCGATGGGTGTTTTTCTCAAGGATACATGGATACAAAAACAAACATATGTGTGGTGTTCTTACCTTAAATACTCTTCTGATCTCAGCACGGGCGCAGGTGCGGCGGGCGGGAGAGACGCCGGCGGCTCCGGCCACGGGCGGCTGAAAGTGACGTCACCGTTGCTAGGCTACCAGAACGTGTCAGCGCCCGGCGCATCGCGTCATTGTGCTGCAAGGAGAGAGAGTGTGAATTAAAGAAAGTGTAACAGTGTGAAATAAATTGATAAGAGGAAACAAGATAACGTTTCCAACTGGTGTGAGTGAACAAATATTAAAAAAAGCTGGACAATCGTGTATGTGAGATAAAATTAACCAATAAAAAGCGTTGACAATGTGGCAGTATTAATCTGCATCATCTCGATTATTCTATAAAACCTGATGTTCAGAAACATAAGCTGCATGGCTGCAATACACACCTTAAGCTAAGCATACTTGACTGTAATAAAGAATGTAATTAACTGCAGAAGAGGCAGAAAATGCAAAAACAAAGGCATATACTGAAAGATATAGTTGCAGAAAAGAAAGAAAATGCAAGAACAAAGGCATGTACTGTACTAGACAAAAAATGTGGATTTAAAGAAACACACTCCATGTTAATTTTTCATTGAGTCCGTTAGGGGAGACTGAATTCAATGTTGAAATCCACCGCATTTCTCGTTGGGACAGCAATTTTTGTCTGTCACCACCACGGTTGGGCATAGGGACATGATCCACGATCTGATATTTTAAACTTGAAAGTGTATGTCCAAATAGTTTGAAATGTCTGGCGACGGGTTGATCATTATCCTTGCCTTCAATGGCTGCTTTAATGGCGGATCGATGCAGCGCCATACGTTCTTTAAATGTCCTGATTGTTTGACCAACGTATAATAATCCGCACGGGCAGATGATAATGTATATAACATATTGGGAACTGCAGGTGAGATAGTGATGTATCTTATATTTTTTACCCGTATGTGGGTGTTGGAAGTCTGAACCAGCAACCAGATAGTTGCATGTGGTGCATGAGGGGCATTTAAAGCAGCCTTTGCGGGTTGGTGTTCTAGTTGTAGGAGATATATCTGTGTGAACCAGAAAATCCCGTAAATTGCGTCCTCGCTTGTAACTGGCCATCACTGATTTATTATGGAAACATGGCAATGCTTGATCGCTTTTAACAATCGGCCGAAGGGCACTGACGGCTCGAGGGATTACGGAGCTGGCTGTAGTGAATTCTGTTACCAGTGGGATCCTGTCAAATGATGTCTCATCCTTTTTGGGTTGTAATAGCGTTGCCCGCGGTTTCTTTAGCACCTCTGATTTCTGGTTATCCATATAAACAACTACTACAACAGAAATCAGAGGTGCTAAAGAAACCGCGGGCAACGCTATTACAACCCAAAAAGGATGAGACATCATTTGACAGGATCCCACTGGTAACAGAATTCACTACAGCCAGCTCCGTAATCCCTCGAGCCGTCAGTGCTCTTTGGCCGATTGTTAAAAGCGATCAAGCATTGCCATGTTTCCATAATAAATCAGTGATGGCCAGTTACAAGCGAGGACGCAATTTACGGGATTTTCTGGTTCACACAGATATATCTCCTACAACTAGAACACCAACCCGCAAAGGCTGCTTTAAATGCCCCTCATGCACCACATGCAACTATCTGGTTGCTGGTTCAGACTTCCAACACCCACATACGGGTAAAAAATATAAGATACATCACTATCTCACCTGCAGTTCCCAATATGTTATATACATTATCATCTGCCCGTGCGGATTATTATACGTTGGTCAAACAATCAGGACATTTAAAGAACGTATGGCGCTGCATCGATCCGCCATTAAAGCAGCCATTGAAGGCAAGGATAATGATCAACCCGTCGCCAGACATTTCAAACTATTTGGACATACACTTTCAAGTTTAAAATATCAGATCGTGGATCATGTCCCTATGCCCAACCGTGGTGGTGACAGACAAAAATTGCTGTCCCAACGAGAAATGCGGTGGATTTCAACATTGAATTCAGTCTCCCCTAACGGACTCAATGAAAAATTAACATGGAGTGTGTTTCTTTAAATCCACATTTTTTGTCTAGTACAGTACATGCCTTTGTTCTTGCATTTTCTTTCTTTTCTGCAACTATATCTTTCAGTATATGCCTTTGTTTTTGCATTTTCTGCCTCTTCTGCAGTTAATTACATTCTTTATTACAGTCAAGTATGCTTAGCTTAAGGTGTGTATTGCAGCCATGCAGCTTATGTTTCTGAACATCAGGTTTTATAGAATAATCGAGATGATGCAGATTAATACTGCCACATTGTCAACGCTTTTATTGGTTAATTTTATCTCACATACACGATTGTCCAGCTTTTTTTAATATTTGTTCACTCACACCAGTTGGAAACGTTATCTTGTTTCCTCTTATCAATTTATTTCACACTGTTACACTTTCTTTAATTCACACTCTCTCTCCTTGCAGCACAATGACGCGATGCGCCGGGCGCTGACACGTTCTGGTAGCCTAGCAACGGTGACGTCACTTTCAGCCGCCCGTGGCCGGAGCCGCCGGCGTCTCTCCCGCCCGCCGCACCTGCGCCCGTGCTGAGATCAGAAGAGTATTTAAGGTAAGAACACCACACATATGTTTGTTTTTGTATCCATGTATCCTTGAGAAAAACACCCATCGCGGTGTTGAAACGTTGGATTTCACATGATGTTTTTTGCATAAAAATTTTCTTCACTTCTAAATCCGTGGAGTGCCGCCTGTTTCTGTTGTGAGGGGGTCATTGTCTTGTGGCTCCGGTCACCACGAACACCCGGATTGTGTATATATATATATATATATATATATATATATATACACACAGTATATATGCAAAAAGAAGAGAAGAACAAGCGCCTATGGTGTAGTATGTCTATTCAGGATGTGCTAAATACACGCAGATAACAGGATTGCATACCAAATTGTGGCTTGTATTAAAACATATCAATCCCTTGTTTCAGTGGCAGAATCCAATCTCCGCTCTGTGTGCAGACTGCCGCCGCACCATCCAGCGTGGATCCCGTGACGTCAATGAGGCGACACTGCACCCAAATTCCGGCCCTGCCATGTAGGCGTGGCCGCACAGCCGTGTATGTTAGTTACCTGCTTCCTGGAGATATATTGCAGGCTCCTGCCTGGTTTGGCTGGCTACCACAGCTTCACAAATGCTGTGTCTGATTTTTCTGGTTCTCCCTGCCTCCTTCCTAGCCCCCACTGGTTTCCAGCAACACTCAGCTCTGACCAGAGATTGGATTGAGCCTGTGAAACAGGGGATTGATATGTTTTAATACAAGCCAAAATTTGGTACTCAATCCTGTTATCTGCGTGTATTTAGCACATCCTGGATAGACATACTACACCATAGGCGCTTGTTCTTCTCTTCTTGGCCACTTTTACCTAGTGGTATTTTAAAGAACTGAGCAGCCACCCAAAGAAGTGGAACAGTGTTAATTTGGGACCATTGGGTCCATTGCTGGTGGTACCCTGAGGATTATATATCAGGGTTTAAATACTGAGATATTGAACTCACCTAGACTATTGTGATTTCCTTCGTACCATACGCTGTGGTACGGGACTATCAAGTAGGGATAAGCGCACTGATCTATACACATTGTTTCGGAGATATATATATATATATATATATATTTATATACACACACACACACACACACACACACACACACACACACACACACACACACACACACAGAAACCCCCCATAGTAAATCCTGCATGTGCCACTGCAGCCTGCAATATAATGGTATTCCAAATTCTCCATCTGTACTGTATTCACAGACATCACCCTAAGGGGTGTATTCATGAAGCAGGGAAAAGTGTGGAGAAGTGAGCTAGTGGAGAAGTTGGCCATGGCAACCAATCAGCATTGAAGTAACATTTATAGTTTGCATACTATACAATTGTACGGAGTAGCTGATTGGATGCCATCGGCAACTTCTCCACAGACTCACTTCTCCACACTTTTCACTGCTTCATGAATAGACCCCTAAGTTAGATGTGTCAACTAATTACATCAAAGATAAATACACAGTTACTCGGCACTCCAATAGAATAAAGCTACATCCTGAGTGCCATCCATCAACATTAGATATCACAGTGGGGTTGGTGGCATTTCAACAAAACAAGATGCCAGATCACCCCAATAGTAAATGATTCAATACGACTCAGCAAATTTTTATTAGTGTAACCCTCCTCCTTTCCTCTAAAGGGTTAGGGATCTATATTATGCAGTGCATCCACCCAAGTGTGTGTATTATATATATAATGGGGCATACCTGGGAATTACCAATATATACTACGGTAATATCTTTAAATGGTATAGCAACGTAGTATGAGATATGACTATGAGTTATTTATTATTTGATTGCTTACACTTGGAATATTGGGGGTAATTCAGATCTGATCTGGTTTTGCCCATTAGCTAACAAATTTGCTGCTGCGATCAGATCTGAATTAGGCCCATTGCTTGATATAAGAAGATGTATTATGGATGCAAACAACTCCTCTTCTTTCACTGTCCATTGACCTTAATAAACAGTATTTGCACTAAACAACATTTTAATTACACAGAATATAACATTCTTCAGTATGACAGTTACAAGTAATACACTTCTCAAACTCAGTGAATGTCTACTTCCAACCCCAACTGCAACAGTACAATTGTATTTGTTGGTAAGTATTGCTTATGTCACGACCCAATCCCTGGTGGTCTCGACTGGAGAGCCAAGAGGCATTACTAGTTGTGATGGTGGCAGCAGATGAGTAGGATGTATGCAGAACTTTCTCATGCGTTAGCTGACCCCAGATGTTGACGAGACCTGACCAGAAGAGTGGAGTCTAACCGCTGGTGGTTTTCCCCTTCCCAGGTGATTTGGGCTTTGTGGCACCCAGCAAGCAAGTTGCGGCCTTCTGGTCAGGTATCCAGTAGTTAAAAGAAGTACAACAGATGACAACTGAAATTAGTTGATGCTGGAAATCCCAAAAGATTACCGATAGCAATTGGTACTGGAAGCTCTTGAAGACAATCAATGTTTATTCGATGTTGGTGATCACTGGTGATAGCCGATGGCACACAACACTGGTAACACGTAGAAGGACTGATGTTTAATCGATGATGAGCAACACTGGAGATAGCCAATAGCACACAACACTGGAAACACATAGAAGTATCGATGTTTAATCAATGGTGAGCTACACTGGAGATAGCTAATAGCACACTGCACTGGAAAAACATGGAAAGATCGATGTGAATCCATGGTGAGCAACACTGGAAATGGCTGATAGCACACAGCACTGGAGACATGTGAAGGGATCAATGTTCAATCCATGGTGAGCAACACTGGAGATAGCTAATATCACACAGCACTGGAAACACATGGAAGGATCAATGTTCCATCCATGGTGAGCAACGCTGGATATAGCTGATAGCGCACAGCTTTCGAAACATGTGGAAGGGTCAATGTTCAATCCATGGTGAGCAACACTGGAGATAGCTGATATCACACAGCAATGGAAACATGTGAAGGGATCAATGTTCAATCCATGGTGAGCAACGCTGGAAATATCTGATAGCGCACATCACTCGAAACATGTGGAAGGATCAATGTTCAATCCATGATGAGCAACACTGGAGATAGCTGATAACACACAGCACTGGAAAAACGTGGAAGGACTTGTGATTCACTGGTAAATACTTAGAGCACTGAAGAGCGCTGAGAAATGCTGGGAATATAGAGTAGCACTGGAGATCCAAATGAGGACGCAGCACAGAGCCTGAGAACAGCTAACAGGAACATGCAGTCACTGAAAGCAGAAGTTGTATAGGCCCCTTCCTGTTCCCAGGGACCTGCTTTATACCATACTTGCTAATATTGTGGCTGCCCCCTCCAGGAGGAGGCAGCCATCTCGGCAGGGCGGGGGACATGGTGCATCACACAGGTGGAGTGGCCATGGGTGCTGCTGGGTAGGGGTGGGGCGTGTCTGCAAAATCCAGTCACCATGGACCTGCCCACACCACACAATGCGAGATTACAGGCATTGTGCAGCATGGGGGCAGGGTCACGTCATCGGTCCACCTTGGCTGCAGGAGGATGTGAGTGGCAGCGGGAGATTGTGGGCAGGTGACGGTGGGCCAGGAGTCTTGCCCACCCTTCCAGTGAAGAAGTGAAGCCATCAGTCAGTCCAGTGACCAGTCACAGTGGTATCCTCTGCTGTCATATGTCCAGTACTGCTGTATAATAATAACAAGTCCCTTACAGTGTTGCTGTGTTGTCCTGCATCAGACCAGTGGTAGTGTCCTGTGCACCAGCCATCAGTCAGTCCAGTGACCAGTCACAGTGGTATCCTCTGCTGCCATATGTCCAGTGCTGCTGTATAATAATTACAAGCCCCTTAAAGTGTTGCTGTGTTGACCTGCATCAGATCAGTGGTTGTGTCCTGTGCATCAGTCACCATATCATATCATATCATGTGCCGCAACTGTTTGAGGTACTGTGTCCCTAGTATCAAATACCATCTAGGTTCCACTTCACTAGGCAGGCGATACCGAGAATGTACAGAGATGTTAGAAAAAGTGTTGCCAGTGTCCTAAAAAATGCAGTTGTATCCAATGTCCACTTAACAACAGACATGTGGACAAGTGGAACAGGGCAGTCTAAGGACTATATGACTGTGACAGCCCACTGGGTAGATGTATTGCCTCCCGCAGCAACAACAGCAGCAGTGGCACCAGTAGCAGCATCTTGCAAATGCAAACTCATTTCTAGGCAGGCTATGCTGTGTATCACCACTTTTCGTCAGAGGCACACCGCTGACAACCTCTTACGGAAGGGAGGGACATCATCGCGCATTGGCTTACCCCACTTAGACTCTCCTGGGGATTTGTGATATTGGACAACGCCACCAATATTGTGCGTGCATTACAACTGGGCAAATTCCAGCATGTCCCATGTTTTGCACATACAATTAATTTGGTGGTGCAGAATTTTTTGAAAAATGACAGGGGCGTACAGGAGATGCTGTCGGTGGCCCGAAAAATTGCGGGCCACTTTCGACATTCTGCCACTGCGTGCCGAAGACTGGAGCACCAGCAAACACTCCTGAGCACCAGCAAACACTCCTCTACCATCAACTGAAGCAAGAGGTGGTAACGAGGTGGAATTCAACACTCTATATGCTTCAGAGGATGGAGGCGCAGCAAAAGGCCATTATAGCCTATACATCCACCTACAATATAGGCAAAGGAGGGGGAATGCACCTGACTCAAGCGCAGTGGAGAATGATTTCCGTCTTGTGCAAGGTTCTCCAACCTTTTGAACTTGCCACACGTGAAGTCAGTTCAGACACTGCCAGCTTGAGTCAGGTCATTCCCCTCATCAGGCTTTTGCAGAAGCAGCTGGAGAAATTGAAGGAGGAGCTAATATGGAGCAATTCCACAAGGTATGTGGGAATTGTGGATGGAGCTCTTCATTCGCTTTTCCAGGATTCAAGAGTGGGCAATCTGTTGAAATCAGAGCACTACATTTTGTCCACCGTGCTCGATCCTAGGTTTAAAGCCTACGTTGTATCTCTCTTTCCGGCAGACACAAGTCTGCACATGTTTAAAGACCTGCTGGTGAGACAATTGTCAACTCAAGCGGAACGTGACCCATCAACAGCTCCTCCTTCACATTCTCCCGCAACTGGGGCTGCGAAGAAAAGGCTAAGAATTCCGAGCCCACCCACTGGCGGTGATGCAGGGCAGTCAGGAGCGAAAGCTGACATCTGGTCCGGACTGAAAGACTTGCCAACGATTACTGACATGTCTACTGTCACTGCATATGATTCTGTCACCACTGAAAGAATGGTAGAGGATTATATGAGTGACAGCATCCAAGTAGGCATGTCAGACAGTCCGTATGTATACTGGCAGGAAAAAGAAGCAATTTGGATTAGAGATGAGCGGGTTCGGTTTCTCTGAAACCGAACCCGCACGAACTTCATGTTTTTTTCACGGGTCCGAGCAGACTCGGATCCTCCCGCCTTGCTCGGTTAACCCGAGCGCGCCCGAACGTCATCATGACGCTGTCGGATTCTCGCGAGACTCGGATTCTATATAAGGAGCCGCGCGTCGCCGCCATTTTCACACGTGCATTGAGATTGATAGGGAGAGGACGTGGCTGGCGTCCTCTCCATTAGAAATTAGATTAGAAGAGAGAGAGAGATTGTGCAGAGTCAGACAGAGTTTACCACAGTGACCAGTGCAGTTGTTGTTAGTTAACTTTTATTTATTTTAATATAATATATCCGTTCTCTGCTATATCCGTTCTCTGCCTGAAAAAAAACGATACACAGCAGCAGCCAGTCACACAGTGTGACTCAGTCTGTGTGCACTCAGCTCAGCCCAGTGTGCTGCACATCAATGTATAAAAGGCAAAGCTTATAATAATTGTGGGGGAGACTGGGGAGCACTGCAGGTTGTTATAGCAGGAGCCCCCAGGAGTACATAATATTATATTAATTTAAAATTAAACAGTGCACACTTTTGCTGCAGGAGTGCCACTGCCAGTGTGACTAGTGGTGACCAGTGCCTGACCACCAGTATAGTAGTATATTGTTGTATGTATTGTATACTATCTCTTTATCAACCAGTCTATATTAGCAGCAGACACAGTACAGTGCGGTAGTTCACGGCTGTGGCTACCTCTGTGTCGGCAGTCGGAACTCGGCAGGCAGTCCGTCCATCCATAATTGTATTACAATATATACCACCTAACCGTGGTATTTTTTTTTCTTTCTTTATACCGTCGTCATAGTGTCATACTAGTTGTTACGAGTATACTACTATCTCTTTATCAACCAGTGTACAGTGCGGTAGTTCACGGCTGTGGCTACCTCTGTGTCGGCAGTCGGCAGGCAGTCCGTCCATCCATAATTGTATTATTATTATAATATATACCACCTAACCGTGGTTTTTTTTTCATTCTTTATACCGTCATAGTGTCATACTAGTTGTTACGAGTATACTACTATCTCTTTATCAACCAGTGTACAGTGCGGTAGTTCACGGCTGTGGCTACCTCTGTGTCGGCAGTCGGCAGGCAGTCCGTCCATCCATAATTGTATTATTATTATAATATATACCACCTAACCGTGGTTTTTTTTTCATTCTTTATACCGTCGTCATAGTGTCATACTAGTTGTTACGAGTATACTACTATCTCTTTATCAACCAGTGTACAGTGCGGTAGTTCACGGCTGTGGCTACCTCTGTGTCGGCAGTCGGCAGGCAGTCCGTCCATCCATAATTGTATTATTATTATAATATATACCACCTAACCGTGGTTTTTTTTTCATTCTTTATACCGTCGTCATAGTGTCATACTAGTTGTTACGAGTATACTACTATCTCTTTATCAACCAGTGTACAGTGCGGTAGTTCACGGCTGTGGCTACCTCTGTGTCGGCAGTCGGCAGGCAGTCCGTCCATCCATAATTGTATTATTATTATAATATATACCACCTAACCGTGGTTTTTTTTTCATTCTTTATACCGTCGTCATAGTGTCATACTAGTTGTTACGAGTATACTACTATCTCTTTATCAACCAGTGTACAGTGCGGTAGTTCACGGCTGTGGCTACCTCTGTGTCGGCAGTCGGCAGGCAGTCCGTCCATCCATAATTGTATTATTATTATAATATATACCACCTAACCGTGGTTTTTTTTTCATTCTTTATACCGTCGTCATAGTGTCATACTAGTTGTTACGAGTATACTACTATCTCTTTATCAACCAGTGTACAGTGCGGTAGTTCACGGCTGTGGCTACCTCTGTGTCGGCAGTCGGCAGGCAGTCCGTCCATCCATAATTGTATTATTATTATAATATATACCACCTAACCGTGGTTTTTTTTTCATTCTTTATACCGTCGTCATAGTGTCATACTAGTTGTTACGAGTATACTACTATCTCTTTATCAACCAGTGTACAGTGCGGTAGTTCACGGCTGTGGCTACCTCTGTGTCGGCAGTCGGCAGGCAGTCCGTCCATCCATAATTGTATTATTATTATAATATATACCACCTAACCGTGGTTTTTTTTTCATTCTTTATACCATCGTCATAGTGTCATACTAGTTGTTACGAGTATACTACTATCTCTTTATCAACCAGTGTACAGTGCGGTAGTTCACGGCTGTGGCTACCTCTGTGTCGGCAGTCGGCAGGCAGTCCGTCCATCCATAATTGTATTATTATTATAATATATACCACCTAACCGTGGTTTTTTTTTCATTCTTTATACCGTCGTCATAGTGTCATACTAGTTGTTACGAGTATACTACTATCTCTTTATCAACCAGTGTACAGTGCGGTAGTTCACGGCTGTGGCTACCTCTGTGTCGGCAGTCGGCAGGCAGTCCGTCCATCCATAATTGTATTATTATTATAATATATACCACCTAACTGTGGTATTTTTTTTCTTTCTTTATACCGTCGTCATAGTGTCATACTAGTTGTTACGAGTATACTACTATCTCTTTATCAACCAGTGTACAGTGCGGTAGTTCACGGCTGTGGCTACCTCTGTGTCGGCAGTCGGCAGGCAGTCCGTCCATCCATAATTGTATTATTATTATAATATATACCACCTAACCGTGGTTTTTTTTTCATTCTTTATACCGTCATAGTGTCATACTAGTTGTTACGAGTATACTACTATCTCTTTATCAACCAGTGTACAGTGCGGTAGTTCACGGCTGTGGCTACCTCTGTGTCGGCAGTCGGCAGGCAGTCCGTCCATCCATAATTGTATTATTATTATAATATATACCACCTAACCGTGGTTTTTTTTTCATTCTTTATACCGTCGTCATAGTGTCATACTAGTTGTTACGAGTATACTACTATCTCTTTATCAACCAGTGTACAGTGCGGTAGTTCACGGCTGTGGCTACCTCTGTGTCGGCAGTCGGCAGGCAGTCCGTCCATCCATAATTGTATTATTATTATAATATATACCACCTAACTGTGGTATTTTTTTTTCTTTCTTTATACCGTCGTCATAGTGTCATACTAGTTGTTACGAGTATACTACTATCTCTTTATCAACCAGTGTACAGTGCGGTAGTTCACGGCTGTGGCTACCTCTGTGTCGGCAGTCGGCAGGCAGTCCGTCCATCCATAATTGTATTATTATTATAATATATACCACCTAACCGTGGTTTTTTTATACCACCTAACCGTGGCAGTCCGTCCATAATTGTATACTAGTATCCAATCCATCCATCTCCATTGTTTACCTGAGGTGCCTTTTAGTTCTGCCTATAAAATATGGAGAACAAAAAAGTTGAGGTTCCAAAATTAGGGAAAGATCAAGATCCACTTCCACCTCGTGCTGAAGCTGCTGCCACTAGTCATGGCCGAGACGATGAAATGCCAGCAACGTCGTCTGCCAAGGCCGATGCCCAATGTCATAGTACAGAGCATGTCAAATCCAAAACACCAAATATCAGAAAAAAAAGGACTCCAAAACCTAAAATAAAATTGTCGGAGGAGAAGCGTAAACTTGCCAATATGCCATTTACCACACGGAGTGGCAAGGAACGGCTGAGGCCCTGGCCTATGTTCATGGCTAGTGGTTCAGCTTCACATGAGGATGGAAGCACTCAGCCTCTCGCTAGAAAACTGAAAAGACTCAAGCTGGCAAAAGCACCGCAAAGAACTGTGCGTTCTTTGAAATCCCAAATCCACAAGGAGAGTCCAATTGTGTCGTTTGCGATGCCTGACCTTCCCAACACTGGACGTGAAGAGCATGCGCCTTCCACTATTTGCATGCCCCCTGCAAGTGCTGGAAGGAGCACCCGCAGTCCAGTTCCTGATAGTCAGATTGAAGATGTCAGTGTTGAAGTACACCAGGATGAGGAGGATATGGGTGTTGCTGGCGCTGGGGAGGAAATTGACCAGGAGGATTCTGATGGTGAGGTGGTTTGTTTAAGTCAGGCACCCGGGGAGACACCTGTTGTCCGTGGGAGGAATATGGCCGTTGACATGCCAGGTGAAAATACCAAAAAAATCAGCTCTTCGGTGTGGAGGTATTTCACCAGAAATGCGGACAACAGGTGTCAAGCCGTGTGTTCCCTTTGTCAAGCTGTAATAAGTAGGGGTAAGGACGTTAACCACCTCGGAACATCCTCCCTTATACGTCACCTGCAGCGCATTCATAATAAGTCAGTGACAAGTTCAAAAACTTTGGGTGACAGCGGAAGCAGTCCACTGACCAGTAAATCCCTTCCTCTTGTAACCAAGCTCACGCAAACCACCCCACCAACTCCCTCAGTGTCAATTTCCTCCTTCCCCAGGAATGCCAATAGTCCTGCAGGCCATGTCACTGGCAAGTCTGACGAGTCCTCTCCTGCCTGGGATTCCTCCGATGCATCCTTGCGTGTAACGCCTACTGCTGCTGGCGCTGCTGTTGTTGCCGCTGGGAGTCGATGGTCATCCCAGAGGGGAAGTCTTAAGCCCACTTGTACTACTTCCAGTAAGCAATTGACTGTTCAACAGTCCTTTGCGAGGAAGATGAAATATCACAGCAGTCATCCTACTGCAAAGCGGATAACTGAGTCCTTGACAACTATGTTGGTGTTAGACGTGCGTCCGGTATCCGCCGTTAGTTCACAGGGAACTAGACAATTTATTGAGGCAGTGTGCCCCCGTTACCAAATACCATCTAGGTTCCACTTCTCTAGGCAGGCGATACCGAGAATGTACACGGACGTCAGAAAAAGACTCACCAGTGTCCTAAAAAATGCAGTTGTACCCAATGTCCACTTAACCACGGACATGTGGACAAGTGGAGCAGGGCAGGGTCAGGACTATATGACTGTGACAGCCCACTGGGTAGATGTATGGACTCCCGCCGCAAGAACAGCAGCGGCGGCACCAGTAGCAGCATCTCGCAAACGCCAACTCTTTCCTAGGCAGGCTACGCTTTGTATCACTGCTTTCCAGAATACGCACACAGCTGAAAACCTCTTACGGCAACTGAGGAAGATCATCGCGGAATGGCTTACCCCAATTGGACTCTCCTGTGGATTTGTGGCATCGGACAACGCCAGCAATATTGTGTGTGCATTAAATATGGGCAAATTCCAGCACGTCCCATGTTTTGCACATACCTTGAATTTGGTGGTGCAGAATTTTTTAAAAAACGACAGGGGCGTGCAAGAGATGCTGTCGGTGGCCAGAAAAATTGCGGGACACTTTCGGCGTACAGGCACCACGTACAGAAGACTGGAGCACCACCAAAAACTACTGAACCTGCCCTGCCATCATCTGAAGCAAGAAGTGGTAACGAGGTGGAATTCAACCCTCTATATGCTTCAGAGGTTGGAGGAGCAGCAAAAGGCCATTCAAGCCTATACAATTGAGCACGATATAGGAGATGGAATGCACCTGTCTCAAGTGCAGTGGAGAATGATTTCAACGTTGTGCAAGGTTCTGATGCCCTTTGAACTTGCCACACGTGAAGTCAGTTCAGACACTGCCAGCCTGAGTCAGGTCATTCCCCTCATCAGGCTTTTGCAGAAGAAGCTGGAGGCATTGAAGAAGGAGCTAACACGGAGCGATTCCGCTAGGCATGTGGGACTTGTGGATGCAGCCCTTAATTCGCTTAACAAGGATTCACGGGTGGTCAATCTGTTGAAATCAGAGCACTACATTTTGGCCACCGTGCTCGATCCTAGATTTAAAGCCTACCTTGGATCTCTCTTTCCGGCAGACACAGGTCTGCTGGGGTTGAAAGACCTGCTGGTGACAAAATTGTCAAGTCAAGCGGAACGCGACCTGTCAACATCTCCTCCTTCACATTCTCCCGCAACTGGGGGTGCGAGGAAAAGGCTCAGAATTCCGAGCCCACCCGCTGGCGGTGATGCAGGGCAGTCTGGAGCGACTGCTGATGCTGACATCTGGTCCGGACTGAAGGACCTGACAACGATTACGGACATGTCGTCTACTGTCACTGCATATGATTCTCTCAACATTGATAGAATGGTGGAGGATTATATGAGTGACCGCATCCAAGTAGGCACGTCACACAGTCCGTACTTATACTGGCAGGAAAAAGAGGCAATTTGGAGGCCCTTGCACAAACTGGCTTTATTCTACCTAAGTTGCCCTCCCACAAGTGTGTACTCCGAAAGAGTGTTTAGTGCCGCCGCTCACCTTGTCAGCAATCGGCGTACGAGGTTACATCCAGAAAATGTGGAGAAGATGATGTTCATTAAAATGAATTATAATCAATTCCTCCGCGGAGACATTGACCAGCAGCAATTGCCTCCACAAAGTACACAGGGAGCTGAGATGGTGGATTCCAGTGGGGACGAATTGATAATCTGTGAGGAGGGGGATGTACACGGTGATATATCGGAGGGTGAAGATGAGGTGGACATCTTGCCTCTGTAGAGCCAGTTTGTGCAAGGAGAGATTAATTGCTTCTTTTTTGGGGGGGGTCCAAACCAACCCGTCATATCAGTCACAGTCGTGTGGCAGACCCTGTCACTGAAATGATGGGTTGGTTAAAGTGTGCATGTCCTGTTTTGTTTATACAACATAAGGGTGGGTGGGAGGGCCCAAGGATAATTCCATCTTGCACCTCTTTTTTCTTTTCTTTTTCTTTGCATCATGTGCTGATTGGGGAGGGTTTTTTGGAAGGGACATCCTGCGTGACACTGCAGTGCCACTCCTAGATGGGCCCGGTGTTTGTGTCGGCCACTAGGGTCGCTAATCTTACTCACACAGCTACCTCATTGCGCCTCTTTTTTTCTTTGCGTCATGTGCTGTTTGGGGAGGGTTTTTTGGAAGGGACATCCTGCGTGACACTGCAGTGCCACTCCTAGATGTGCCCGGTGTTTGTGTCGGCCACTAGGGTCGCTAATCTTACTCACACAGTCAGCTACCTCATTGCGCCTCTTTTTTTCTTTGCGTCATGTGCTGTTTGGGGAGGGTTTTTTGGAAGGGCCATCCTGCGTGACACTGCAGTGCCACTCCTAGATGGGCCCGGTGTTTGTGTCGGCCACTAGGGTCGCTAATCTTACTCACACAGCTACCTCATTGCGCCTCTTTTTTTCTTTGCGTCATGTGCTGTTTGGGGAGGGTTTTTTGGAAGGGACATCCTGCGTGACACTGCAGTGCCACTCCTAGATGGGCCCGGTGTTTGTGTCGGCCACTAGGGTCGCTTATCTTTCTCACACAGCTACCTCATTGCGCCTCTTTTTTTCTTTGCGTCATGTGCTGTTTGGGGAGGGTTTTTTGGAAGGGACATCCTGCGTGACACTGCAGTGCCACTCCTAGATGGGCCCGGTGTTTGTGTCGGCCACTAGGGTCGCTTATCTTTCTCACACAGTCAGCTACCTCATTGCGCCTCTTTTTTTCTTTGCGTCATGTGCTGTTTGGGGAGGGTTTTTTGGAAGGGACATCCTGCGTGACACTGCAGTGCCACTCCTAGATGGGCCCGGTGTTTGTGTCGGCCACTAGGGTCGCTTATCTTACTCACACAGCGACCTCGGTGCAAATTTTAGGACTAAAAATAATATTGTGAGGTGTGATGTGTTCAGAATAGGCTGAAAATGAGTGTAAATTATGTTTTTTGAGGTTAATAATACTTTGGGATCAAAATTACCCCCAAATTCTATGATTTAAGCTGTTTTTTAGGGTTTTTTGAAAAAAACACCCGAATCCAAAACACACCCGAATCCGACAAAAAAAATTCGGTGAGGTTTTGCCAAAACGCGGTCGAACCCAAAACACGGCCGCGGAACCGAACCCAAAACCAAAACACAAAACCCGAAAAATTTCCGGCGCTCATCTCTAATTTGGATGTCCTTGCATAAACTGGCTTTATTTTACCTAAGTTGCCCTCCCTCCAGTGTGTACTCCGGAAGAGTGTTTAGTGCAGCCGGTAACCTTGTCAGCGATCGGCGCAGGAGGTTACTTCCACAAAATGTGGAGAAGATGATGTTCATCAAAATGAATTAGAAATTCCTCCCGGAAGACCTTGAACAGCAATTGTCTCCGCAAAGTACACAGGGACCTGTGATGGTGGATTCCAGTGGGGACGAATTAATACTCTGTGAGGAGGAGAATGTACACAGTGAAAGGGGTGAGGAATCGGAGGATGAGGTCAACATCTTGCCTCTGTAGAGCCAGTTTGTGCAAGTAGGGATTGATTGCTTCTTTGATGGGGGCCCAAACAAACCAGTCATTTCAGCCACAGCCGTGTGGCAGACCCTGTCGCTGAAATGATTGGTTTGTTAAAGTGTGCATGTCCTGTTTATACAACATAAGGGTGGGTTGTAGGGCCCAAGGACAATTCCATCTTGCACCTCTTTTTCTTCTTTGCATCATGTGCTGTTTGGGTGTTTTTATTTTAAAGTGCCATCCTGTCTGACACTTCCGTATATGTCCAGTGGTACTGCCATATAATTCCAGTGATACTGCGGTATATGTCCAGTGGTACTGCCATATAATTCCAGTGATATTGTTGTATAATTCCAGTGGGAATTGTTTGTGTTGCTTGGCTTAGTCATACAGCTTCCTCATTGCACCTCTTCTACATCTTTGCATGAGGTGCTGTTTGGGGCCTTTTTTTTTATATCTGCACTCCTGTCTGCCACTGCAGTGCCACTCCTAGATGGGCCAATTGTTTGTATCGCTTGGCTTAGTCATACAGCTACCTCATTGCACCTCTTCTACATCTTTGCAATAAGGTGCTGTTTGGGGCCTTGTTTTTGAAAAGTGCCATCCTGTCTGACACTGCAGTGCCACTCCTAGATGGGCCAGGTGTTTGTGCCGCACACTTGTGTCGCTTGGTTTAGTAATACAGCAACCTCAGTGCACTTATTTTTCTTCTTTGCATCATATGCTGTTTCGGGCCTTTTTCTATATCTGCACTCCTTTCTCCTTTCTGACACTGCAGTGCCACTCCTAGATGGGACAGGTGTTTGTGTTGTCCACTTGTGTCGCTTAGCTTAGTCATCCAGCAACCTCGGTGCAACCTTTTGGCCTAAAAACAATATTGTGAGGGGTGAGGTGTTCAGAATAGACTGAAAATGAGTGGAAATTAATGTTATTGAGGTTAATAATACCGTAGGATCAAAATTACCCCCAAATTCTGTGATTTTTGGCTTTTTTATATTTTTTTCAAAAATCATCCAGATCCAAAACCAAAACACAAAAGGGTGGTTTTGGCAAAACCAAGCCAAAACCAAAACACGAAAGTGGAATTAGAACCAAAACCAAAACACAAAACACGAAAAGTGCCAGCAGCACATCTCTATTATTATATATATTTCTGACTCATTTGTGCGACGCTGCCAGTGAAGGTCAACCTCACTTTGGGCTGATAGAAATGGAGGCTACTACTAGTGCTGAAGATGCTGCCACTAGTCATGACATTGACAATGCAAGTCTGTCAGCGTCATCTGCTAAGGCAGATGCCCAGGAGCATAGATGGCTTAGGCAAGGATATGTAAAATCATTTCATTTTAGAGTGGTAAATAAAATCAAAATCAAAAGTAAAGTTAGCTGAAGAGGCAGTAAGACATTTAGAATTAGAACCGTCACACATTATTCAGAAACATTTAGGGGTGTCCACATCAGCTGACATTTCTCACACAGTCCTCCTAGAGAAGCCTCTTTCACCTATGTCTAAGATCTTATCTTGATAATTCCAAATTATTTAAAAAGTAACCCCCCCCCCCCACCCCCCCTAAAAAAAGGTTTCAGGTAGCAGTGCTCATAGCTTATAGTAAGATGACTGTGGCAATATCAGGAAAGAGGGAGGGGAGGGGAACAGGGTGAGATTCACCACAAAAAGTTGCTACTAGCACTAGACTATAATCAACTGATTGGGGACTCTATAACACGGAAATTGCAGCAATGACTGAGCCTGTTATAATGTCACACAGTACTTGTCCGTTCAGCACAGCAGTAAGGATGGAGAGGCTGACTTACCGGCACCCCAACTTGACCAATCAAATAACTGAGACGAGACCACTTTACTTTGGGCAATTGAAATCGGTCACAGCTTTATTTATTACTCACATAAATCGCAACCAAACCAATTGCAGGGTAAGAAAAGGGAAGCGGTGCGCAAAGGCTCTTCCAACGTTGTACCACCTGGGGCGTGCCCGTCTCCACCTTGGGGGTACGCGGCCATGCCCCCTACAATTTTGGTACCTCCTGGGGCGTGCAAGTCCCCACCTTGGGGGAACGCACCCACGCCCCTACTATTTTGGTTCCAGCTACCATCCGCACAGCACCCTCACCTGGCGCGCAACCCGTATGGCCCTGCATATAATTGCTGGAACCAGGCGTGCGGCCACCTATTGGTGGCTATGCGAGGCATTCTGACAAACCCCTACTTCCATGCCTTGTGCACCGCTCCCTCCCCGCACACATGCTGTGACAACAATTACACTTGACATCACACTGCACAAGGAATAAAAGTACAGAACATAGGGGGGTCATTCCGAGTTGTTCGCTCGTTGCAGATTTTCGCTATACTGCGATTAGCCGCTTACTGCGCATGCGCAAGGTTCGCAGAGCGCATGCGCTTAGTTATTTTACACAAAAGTTAGGTATTTTACTCACGGCATAACAAAGCTTTTTCATCGCTGTGCTGATCGAAGTGTGATTGACTGGAAGTGGGTGTTTCTGGGCGGAAACTGTCCGTTTTATGGGAGTGTGCGGAAAAACGCAGGCATTCGAGTTGCAAAACGCAGGAGTGGCTGGAGAAATGGGGGAGTGGTTGGGCAAACGCTGGGTGTGTTTGTGACGTCAAACCAGGAACGAAAAGGACTGAGCTGGTCGCAATGGCTGAGTAAGTCTGGAGCTACTCAGAAACTGCAAAGAAATTTCTATTCGCAATTCTGCTAATCTTTCGTTCGCACTTCTGCTAAGCTAAGATACACTCCCAGAGGGCGGCGGCTTAGCGTGTGCAATGCTGCTAAAAACAGCTAGCGAGTGAACAACTCGGAATCACCCCCATTGTCAGCAAAAAGGATCTCTTTATTCATCTCTGATATTTGATTTTTATTATTCATGTAAAAAGTTATATATTTTTTATTTTATTTTTCTTATTTTTATTTTTTTTTACAAATAAACATGTAATGCAACACCCGTGAAATTTTAACAATTACCAATGACCGGACTCTTCTTGGCTACTGGCCGGCCAGCCTCCTACTTACCTTTACCATTCACCGAGCTGGGCGGGTGGGCATCTTGTCTGCATGTGGAGTCAAAGGACCCTCTCCCCCCCCCCCCCCCCCGCCCCCGCAGCCTGCTTTTAACACTGGCTGCTCCCTCCTCTACAAACAGCCCTGCTAACCCCTGGTTGGCCGGACCGGCCAGGTACCGAACAAAGGAGTGGGGGGAGGGGGGACGTAAGCCTGCCTGTTGGCCACCCCCCCCCTCCTCCTGGGATTCCCGTGGCTGTCCTGCGGGCTGCCTGGCGCCCCTCCCCCTTATCCTGCTACTGCGGCCATTCTGGCTCCTTTGCTCCTGATAGAATTCCCTAGAGTAGTGGTTCTCAAACTGTGTGACGCAGCACCCGGGGGTGTCTCAGGGCCTTGCAGGAGTGTCCTGGGTTGGTGGTCCAGGAAGAAATTATAATTATTTACATACCCTCTAACATTTTACACACAAAATTCGGTACAAATCTAAAAGGGGGGAGTGGCCATGGGTAAAGGGGGTGTGGCCATGTCCCTTTTCCTATATTTTCAATGGAAGTTTGGAGAGACAAAAATCGGTACAGACCATAGAAAAAAGGTACTGTACCTTCCAAAAAGGTACAGTTGAAGGGTATGTATTTACGGTCAATGTAATAGACAAAAGCAGTGTTGGTGGCTTCCGATCATAAAATATGAGGACAGACAGAAGCAAATACTGCGCGTCACTACATAACTGACCCTAAGGATGATATATAAACACAATTTACTTAATTTGCTGAAACATTTTATTGACATTTTCAATTAAGGGTATTCATACAAAGCAAAGGAAACAGAACAAAGCATGTAAAACTAATATACTGCAAGGTTATATTATATTACACTAGGTTACAGCCATACACAGAAGGTGAGGCCTAAGAGAATCAGGGGTCTATTTACTAAGCCTTGAAAGGAGATAAACTAGATGGAGATAAAAGAGATGTAGTTATGCAACCGGTGATCAAGAGATAGCTGGTTACAACACCTCCCCCTACACCCCACCCCCTGACAATCCCAACAGTTGTCATGCCGACTAGCAGGGACTGTGTCCACTCGTGGGTGTCCACGACACCCATAGAGTGGGAATAGAACCTGTGGTCACCACCGAGCCCGCAGCGTGGTGAGCGCAGCAAGCCCGCAAGCTTGTTGTGCTCACCCACCACGGCGGCATTCTGCCACTGGGATCCTGGCAGAGGTATGCTGACCGCCGGTCATGCATACCCAACCCAGATAAAGTACCAGACAATCAGCTCCTAACTGCCATGTCTCAGGCTGGTTTTGAAAAATGTCAGCTGGGAGCTGATTGGCTGGTACTTTATCTCCGTCCACTTTATCTCCATCTAAGGCTCTGTAAATAGACCCCTATGTGAATGAGGATACCGATTAAAGCAAAGTTTTGGGCCAGAGAGTCCAAAAATATGAAATCTTCACAGGATCCATCATGTATTACATCTTTATCACAACAAAACAAGGGACTTGATAACAAGAAAGAAAACTGTGGCTGTGACAGCTTTGCTTGGTAAATTAGATTTCTTAATATGAATAAAAAAGATTAGCTTGTATTACAGCATATTAGCCTAAAGTGACCAGTAACGTTGAGCTCTCCTCATGAAACTTGAGGCGTGAAAGAAAAAATCTCATTGGCCCTCATTCCGAGTCGTTCGCTCGGTATTTTTCATCGCATCGCAATGAAAATCCGCTTAGTACGCATGCGCAATATTCGCACTGCGACTGCGCCAAGTAATTTAACAATGAAGATAGTATTTTTACTCACGGCTTTTTCATCGCTCCGGCGATCGTAATGTGATTGACAGGAAATGGGTGTTACTGGGCGGAAACTGCCCGTTTTATGGGCGTGTGGGGAAAAACACTACCGTTTCCGGAAAAAACGCAGGAGTGGCTTGAGAAACGGGGGAGTGTCTGAGCGAACGCTGGGTGTGTTTGTGACGTCAAACCAGGAACGACAAGCACTGAACTGATCGCAGATGCCGAGTAAGTCTGAAGCTACTCTGAAACTGCTAAGTAGTTTGTAATCGCAATATTGCGAATACATCGGTCGCAATTTTAAGAAGCTAAGATACACTCCCAGTAGGCGTAGGCTTAGCGTGTGTAACTCTGCTAAATTCGCCTTGCGACCGATCAACTCGGAATGAGGGCCATTGTTCATAACCTTCAGTTAGATATATAATTACGACAAAGACTCACATCACCAACAGATTTTGGGGGGAGTAGGGTATGCATAATTATAGATCTGCGTCATGTGCATTGTATATACATAACTATATATTTAATCTTACAAACATATTATCGTACTTTGGATTTCTGCAAATTTAACTTAAAGTATTGACTCATGAAATCAGCTGCTGTTTGTGAGCGGAAGAGATACAGAACTAATGTTAACATGGTGGATCCATTCAACATCTCCTATATTTATAAAAATACTGTACAGTATTATCCCTTGAACATTGGTCTAAGGAATGAATGTATTTGTCCTATTTACTTTGAATTTTACTTAGAATTGCCTCCATCCCTGAGGACAAGGATCTTATATCAAAATATAAAAGTAGTAATAGCCTATTTTTTAACTCAGAAATTGTAGGGGAGGATTTAGAAGGTCATTCCGAACTGATCGTAGCTGTGCTAAATTTAGCACAGCTACAATCACTTACACTGACATGCGGGGGGATGCCCAGCACAGGTCTAGTTCGCCCCGCATGTCAGGCCACCCCCCACCCCCACCCCCACAAGTACAAAAGCATCGCACAGCAGCGATACTTTTGTACTTGAAAAGTAACTCCCAGCCAGCACAGCTCCTGCGGCTGGCCGGGAGTTATTCATCACTGCCCGGGTCATAGCGGCTGCGTGTAACGTCACGCAGCTGCTGTGGCCCGCCCGCCGCATGGTCCGGCCATACCTGCGTTGGCCGCGCCGCACCCACAAAATGGCAGCCAAACTCCGCCGTGACGCCCCCTCCCACACAGTGACTGCCTCTGCCTGTCAATCAGGCGGAGGCGATCGCTAGGCAACAACAGCCGTCGGCTGTCAGCCATGCGCCAGTGCCGCAGTGCATGCACAGTTCTGACCTGATCGCTGCGCTACAATGAACTGCAGCGAGCGATCGGGTCAGAATGACCCCCTTAGTCCAGTGGATTAAGATTAGGTTTTTTTGCAACAGTTACCAAAACCGTTATTACAGGAAGAATAGATTTCATACCATCCTCTATATTCCAGTTTATAAAGTTAGCAAACAAACACGTCAATGTCTGTCGGACTTTGAAAATATTATAAATGAACACTAGAATTTGATTCCAGAATCTGCGAATTTTAGGACAGGACAACATACAGTGAATACATTTGGCATTTACCACATTTAATACACACCCCATTTCAGATCCCACCATATTTTTAAGTTGGACGGTAGCTATGTAAGCCCTATAAACAGTTCTAAAATGAACTTCCTTTAGATACAATGATTCTAATATCTTCAACAATTTACTTAAGTTAATATTTTTCTGACTTTATCAATAGGAATTGTTTGGCATAGGGGCGCCGTGAAAAATAATCTGGTACTCAAGGGCGCCATGATTCAAAAAAGTTTGGTAACCACTACCCTAGAGCATTCACAACTGAACATGATTTGATTCACTTTGGGCTGATGCAGTCTGGTATAGTATGTGTATGGATTTTGCCTGTTTTCACATGGGATACAGTCGTTAGGTCGGCACAGCTTAGGTCGACAGTCATTAGGTCGACCACTGATGGTCGAAATGCATTAGGTCGTCATGGTCAATAGGTCGACATGGTAATTAGGTCAATATGTACTAGGTTGACAGGTCAAAAGGTCGACATGAGTTTTTCACTTTTTTTTCTTTTTAATTTTTTGGACTTTTTCATACTTGATGATCCACGTGGACTACAATTGGGAACGTTAACCTGTGCCGAGCGCAGCGGCAGTGAAGCGAGGCACCTTGCCTGAAGCATGGCGAGTGAAGCGAGCCATGAGAGGGGACATGGTGCACTAATTGGGGTTCCCCGTCACTTTACGAAGAAAATGACACCCAAAAAAGTCCAAAAACCCATGTCGACCTTTTGACCTGTCGACCTAATACATGTTGACCTAATGACCATGTTGACATTTTGCCCTGTCGACCTAATGCATGTCAACCTTCAGTTTACCTAAGTTGAGTTGACCCAACGACCCATACCCTTTCACATTGTGCATGCTCCAGAGTCAAGCGAAACTTAGCTGTATCTCTACTTACAGCTGAAGTTGTGGAACTGGATGGTAACCGGGACATTCACATGTAGGGAAAGTTTAGCAAGGGTTTGCAGAAAGAATTGCAGGCTATGCAGAGATCCGTCTGTTTTTCAACAAATGTCTTTCACCAAGAATATGACTGGTGCAAGTCTGCAATAAGTATGATGGGTTATGGTTCAAAGGTTCGACCTAGTTATGGTCGACCACTGTTGGACGACATGGACAGACGGCATGGGGAAAAGGTTGATACATTAAAAAGGTTGACACATAAAAAGGTTAACATTGAATTTGTAAATGTTTTTTGTGTAGTTCTTTTGTAACCCCAATTAGTGCACCACGTCCCCTTGCGTGGCTTGCCTCACCATGGCTTTGCTCGCCATGCAGACCTTGACTGTTGACCTAAGTAATGCCGGCATGCCATCTGGATACTGTATGATGATGGCTATGCAACCAAATATATTTATAGGAGCAGTGTGAATGCATATATGCATACAGCCCTGCTTATGGGCAAATGTTTGCATTTCTCTCCATGCATGTAATGTGGGATTAAGGGGTATATGTAATTGCTGTCGAAATCCGGCTGGACAATCAGATTTTGCGTTTTATTATTTTGCCAAGTATGTGGATTACAAACAAGAAGAGGACAGATCTACACTGGATTTTTGTGAGTATAATTTTATTTACAGGTACCCCGTGGATTCTACGTGGAGAAGGGGACCGACACTTCGTATCAACATAGGTAAGTATGTGTGTGTCGATGTGCATGTATGTAATAAAGTTTTACTATCACGGTGTGTGTGTACTGTTTTTATTTGGGTATTTTTTGCAGTAGAACTACAGGTACCAGCAGGCCCGTTTCCCCCCCGCATGCTGGTACTTGTGGTTCTCAAAGTACCAGCTTGCGGGGCAGGCTTGCTGGGACTTGTAGTTCTGCTACAAAAAACAATATTCTTTATTTTGTCACTTGGCTATCAGCCTCCCATCCGCCGCCCTTGGATGGGGGGGGACAGCCTCTGGCTTCACCCTTGGCCCTTGGGTGGCTGGAGGGGGGGACCCCTTGATTTAAGGGGTCCCCACTCCTCCAGGGTACCCCGCCCAGGGGTGACTAGTTGGGGATTTAATGCCACGGCTGCAGGGACCGGTATAAAAGTGTCCCCCGGCTGTGGCATCATCTCTCCAGCTAGTGGAGCCCGGTGCTGGTGTGAAAAATACGGGGGACCCCTACGTCTTTTGTCCCCCGTATTTTTTGCACCAGGACCGGACGCAGAGCCCGGTGCTGGTTTTTAAAAATATTGGGGATCAATTTCCCCCCCGTATTTTTACAACCAGGACCGGCTCAAAGAGCCCGAGGCTGGTTATGCTTAGGAGGGGGGACCCCACGCATTTTTTTTCTTGATTTTTTAAACACTTTTGTGACGTCCATGAAGTCGAATCCAGGACGCACACTATCGTCAATTGGTTCGTTTTTCGACAGCGGGACTGTCAAATCCGGTTTTTATTGAATATTTCGAATTCGGGTCCCGGCGGGAGGGTGTCTGACTGTCGAATTGTGTCGAATTTAAAAAATGGCGAATTCCAGCCGAAATTCGACCGCAATTGCATATACCCCTAAGTGTGGCCAACTTCCATGCAATTCTGAATTGTCCTTTTTTGAAATGTGTTTATTTTATACTACACAAACAGGCATACAGTATATCCCATTATGCGCTTTACATCACCCCAAATATGTGCAAAAACATTGCTTTTGATGCTTTTGGTTGTGACAGGTCTTAATCAATATTACAGCACATATATAATATCTACAGTTGGTAAGAATTGCATTCAGTGGTTTTAAAACTAGACCATTAGAATTCATATAGTGCAAGTGGGAATTATATGGACCATTTTTTCTGGTATGTGTGTACATCACACATCAGCTTTAAACCTTAATGATTTATGTTAATCTTAGATGAATGGTACATCAAACTACTTGATATTATTTGTAAATGTTGAAATGTTGCAAAAGTGCATTTGACCTACATAGAAGAACTAAAGGCATTCAGTGTAAGAGTTAAAATAAAGTCAAAACTTGAGTCGGTTTCTAAATACCACACTTCAAAGCTCAATCTTTCTCTGTGTCAAAGAATACTGTACCTCTTGCATAGCTAAAATTTGTGCCATGCCCTGTGAGGTTTATATTAACAGGATACAGATTTATGTTAGGAAGCACACATCAGTTCTACTCACTGAGCACTCTTGTCATTCTATGATGTGCTGTATTTTCGCAACCCTCTACTAATTTTCATGCATGGCGCTCTGTGTTGAACCAGTGATTGTAGAAAGAAGAGTTTAGCACATAAGAAAAAGATAATAAGGCAAAAAAGTACATTAGACATCGAATCACAATATAATTTAATTTTGCTCTATCTATAATTTTGAGATTTCAGAATTATTCAAATTAGAAATGTAATACTGTTGCTGAGAGAGATGTGAATGGGTTCCCTTTATAACTCCACCAATTGCAATCAGAAAAATAGTTATATGATTACATTTTTTTGAAGCCTGATCGTGTTGTCAAGATCTTCATTTCTCTTACGTCCTAGGGGATACTGGGAATCCATTTAGTACCATGGGGTATAGACGGGTCCACCAGGAGCCATGGGCTCCTTCCTCCATGCCCCCCACCAGACCCAGTTTAGAAAATGTGCCCGGAGGAGCCGGTCACGTCTCTGGAAGCTGCTGAAGAGTTTTCTGCATTTATTCTATGTTTGTTATTTTCAGGCAGAACTGGATGGCACCAGACTGCCTGCTTTGTGGGACTTAGGGAGGGGGAGGGCCCAACCTCTCACAGGGTTAATGGTCCCGTTCCCCGCTGACAGGACACTAGCTCCTTAGGGAACTATTCACAAGCCCCACCACGGCGAGCGTACATTCCCACAGCACGCCACCACCCCTAACAGAGCCAGAAGAATGAAGAGTGGTGAATACTAAGCCGGCGTCCCAGTTAGCGGGTCACTGGCCATTATGGCAGCATGAGAGTACAGAGACGCATGGCTTCTAAATGGGGCGGACTACGTCTCCCATTGTGTACGGACACAGACACTGAACAGCGCACAGAGTATCCAGACTGGCAACAACGCCAAAAAAGGAGTCTGTCTCCATCTTATGCAGAAGACACATACAGCCAGTATAAAAAAGTGCGGGAAGACCGTGCACAACTGAAGGGGCGGGGCTTAAGTATGAGCGGATCCAGCAGCTCACCAGCACCATTTTCCCTCTGCAGCTGACAGGGACGCGCAGCTCCTCTGGAGAGACTCCAGATTACTTGAGCGGTACCAGGGGGTCATAGCAGTGGGGGAGCGATTGTTAGTGTACTAAGGGGGACATTTACTAAGCAGTGATAAGAGTGGAGAAGTGAGCCAGTGGAGAAGTGCCCATGGCAACCAATCAGCACTGAAGTAACATCTATAATTTGCATACTATAAAATAATACAGAGCTGCTGATTGGTTGATGGGGCAACTTCTCCACTGGCTCACTTCTCTGCTCTTATCACTGCTTAGTAAATGTCCCCCTTAGTCCCTAATCTAGGAACTTAGTCTGCGATCCTACTAAGCTTGGCATTAGCGTTAAGGGGGCCATGTGCTGGTTCCATACTCCCTCTGTGTCTCCCTGGAAGGGCTCTTTGTAGGTTAATTGTGCGTTTAACCTTTTCCTGTCTGTGTGTGCTGTCACTGTTACAGTATGTCAGGCAAATAGTGTGTGTCATGTAAAGCTCAGTGTTCCTCTTCCCCAGGGGGTTCACTAGTGTGTACTTAATGTAGTGTCCCTTTCCAGGCTAGTGGGTCAGAACCAGCAAGGCTGGACTCCATTAGGGGAATGATTTCCACAATCTCTACAAAGTTATCTCGGAATGAGAAAGAGACGCAATACTTAAGACAATCTATGATTGAGTTTATGAAAAGAGACTCAGTACCCATACCTGCATCTCAGTTCCCTGCCGTTTGTCGGCAAAAATGCACTTTGGCCCATATCCTGAAGTCTGACTCGGATGATGAAGGGTCAGACATGGAGGAGGGTGAGGTGGACTCAGAGGTGGGGGAGGGTTCTCTGTTGCAGGGAATAGAGGCTCTTATAGAAGCTATCAGAGAAGTTCTGAATATCCCTGATAAGGTGACAGAGGAGAGTGAGGAATCTTATTTTAATATAAAAAAAAAAAATCCTCAGCCACTTTTCCTGTGTCAAAGGAATTAAATACCCTGTTTGAAGAACCATGGGTTAATCCTGATAGGAAATTTCAAATCCCTAAACGGTTATTGGGGGTTATTCCGAGTTGTTCGCTCGCAAGCTGCTTTTAGCAGCTTTGCACACGCTAAGCCGCCGCCTACTGGGAGTGAATCTTAGCTTATTAAAATTGCGAACGAAAGATTCGCAATATTGCGATAAGACATCTCTGTGCAGTTTCTGAGTAACTCGAGACTTACTCGGCATCTGCGATCAGTTCAGTGCTTGTCGTTCCTGGTTTGACGTCACAAACACGCCCAGCGTTCGCCCAGACACTCCTCCGTTTCTCCAGCCACTCCCGCGTTTTTCCCAGAAACGGTAGCGTTTTTTCGCACACTCCCATAAAACGGGCAGTTTCCGCCCAGAAACACCCACTTCCTGTCAATCACATTACGATCACCAGAACGAAGAAAAAAACGTGAGTAAAATTCCTAACTGCATAGCAAATTTACTTGGCACAGTCGCAGTGCGGACATTGCGCATGCGCACTAAGCGGAAAATCGCTGCGATGCGAAGAAATTTACAGAGCGAACAACTCGGAATGACCCCCTTTATCCTTTCCTTTTCCTACTGAGGATAGGAAAAAATGGGAAAATCCAGCAATAGTGGATGCATCAGTATCCAGGCTCTCACGGAAAATTGTATTGCCTGTCCCGGGTGCAGCCTCCCTGACCGCAAGATTGAGACTACGCTCAAATCTTTATATACAGCTGCGGGGGTGGCCCAGAGACCCACTATAGCATGTCAGTGAATTACGCGAACCATTGCTAAATGGTCGGGTAACCTAATTGAGGGGTTAGATAACTTACCTCAAGGGGAGATTGTTTTGCTCCTGCAACATATACAGGACTCTGCTAACTTTATGGTGGAATCCATAAAAGAAATAAGCTTGCTTAATGCACGCACTACAGCTATGGCAGTGTCTGCATGCAGGGGTCTATGGCTATGCCAATGGACAGCAGATGCAGACTCCAGTAAAGACGTGGAAGGCCTACCTTTCACAGGTGAGGCCTTATTTGGAGATGAACTAGACAAATGGATCTCCAAAGCTACTGCGGGTAAGTCCACATACCTTCCTTCTGCAGCTCCCCCAGCAAGGAAGGCCTACTCAGGACCCAATTTACAGTCCTTTCGGAGTGCCAAGTTTAGGGGCAAGCCCAGGGGTTCTTCTACCACCACCAGAGGTGCTAGAGGTAAACCACGCAAACTAGCAACTGCCGGTTCACAGGAACAGGGCTCAAGCTCTGCTTCCTCAAAATCTTCAGCATGATGGTGGACCGTGATGCCTGGAAGACTGGCAGGTGGGAGCCCGGCTAAAATTGTTCAGTCATATCTGGACAACATCGTGCCAGTTCCCTGGGTCATACATCTTATTTCCCAGGGCAACAGACTGGAGTTCCAGGAGCTCCCACCTCACAGATTCTTCAAATCAGGTCATTGCTCCAGTTCTACCTCATCTGTAAAACAAGGGGTACTATTCCAACTTGTTTGTAGAATCGAAACCGGACGGTTCGGTGAGGCTGATTCTGAACCTCAAGTCGTTGAACCCATACTTGCGAGTGTTCAAATTCAAGATGGGGTCTCTGAGAGTGGTGATTTCAGGTCTGGAGGAGGGGGAATTCCTAGTGTCTCTGTATATCAAAGATGCGTACTGTCACATTCAGATTTGGCCGCCTCATCAGGCTGATCTACGATTTGCACTACAGGACTGTCACTACCAGTTGCAGGCCCTGCCATTTGGTCTCTCCACGGCACCGAGAGTGTTCACCAAAGTGATGGCAGAGATGATGCTTCTACTCCACAAACACGGAGTGCACATAATTCCGAACCTGGACGATCTTCTGATAAAGGCACCATCCAGGGAGCAGTTGCTGGACAGCATTGGCCTCTCAACCAGACTACTCATGGATCACAGGTGGATTCTGAACCTACCAAAATCTCACCTGGAACCGAGACAGAGACTTTCTTTCCTGGGAATGATACTGGACACAGTGTCTCAGAGAGTGTTCCTTCCCTTGGAAAAGGCTATAGTAATCCAGTCGATGGTTCGGGCTGTACTGAAGCCAACCCGGATCTTGGTGCATCTGTGCATTCACCTTCTGGGGAAAATGGCGGCCTCTTACGTGACGCTTCAGTACGGAAGGTTTCATGCGAGGTCCTTCCAACTAGAACTTTTGGACAAATGGTCTGGATTGCATCTTCACATGCACCAGAGGATCCATCTGTCACCAAGAGCCAGGATCTCCCTTCTGTGGTGGCTACAGACTTCTCACCTCATCGAGTGTCGGAGGTTCGGGATTCAGAATTAGATTCTGCTAACCATAGATGCAAGCCTCAGAGGTTAGGGAGCAGTCACCCAGGGGGTGCAGTTTCAGGGAAGATGGTCAAGTCAGGATTTAGTCCTTCCAATAAACATCCTGGAACTCAGGGCTATCTACACCGCCCTTCTGCAGGACTCATCTCTACTTCAGAATCAGCCCATTCAAGTCCAGTCGGACAATGTGATGGCGGTAACGTATATAAACCGACAGGGCGGAACAAAAAGCAGAGCAGCAATGACAGAGGTGTCAAGAATTCTCCTCTGGGCAGAAAAACATGCCGTGGCATTGTCGGCGGTCTTCATTCCGAGAGTTGACAACTGGGAAGCAGACTTCCTCAGCAGACACGACCTGCACCTGGGGGAGTGGGGCCTTCACCTGGAGGTGTTCCGGTGGTTGACACGTTGGTGGGGATATCCACATATCAACATGATGGCCTCTCAACTCAACAAGAAGCTCAAGCTTTATTGTTCCAGGTCGAGGGACCCACAAGCAGTGGCGGTAGACGCTCTGACAACTCCGTGGGTTTACCAGATGTTGTACGAGTTTCCTCCACTTCCTCTGATCCCAAGAATTCTAAAATGAATAAAAAAGAAGAAGGTTCAAGCAATCCTCATTGCTCTGGACTGGCCACGAAGGGCTTGGTATGCGGATCTTCTCAAGATGCTTCTTGGAGATCCGTGGCCTCTACCTCTTTGCGAGGATCTTCTGCAATAGGGCCTGTTCGGCTAACAAGACTTACAGCAGCTACATTTAATGGCATAGAAGTTGAACAGCTGATTCTAGCCAGGAGAGGGATTCCTGACAAGGTCATCCCAACTATGATCCGAACCAGGAAGGGGTAACGTGTAAACATTACCAACGTATCTAGAGGAAATATGTCTCTTGGTGTGAGAGCAGACAATATTCTGCGGTGGAAGTACATCTGTGACATTTCCTGTTTTTTGTGCAGTCAGGAGTGGATGTGGGCCTACATCTAGGCTCCATAAAAGTCCAGATTTCGGCCTTGTATGTTTTCTTTCAGAAACAATTGGCTTCTCTCCCTGAGGTCCAGACGTTCTTGAAATGTGTTCTGCACATCCAACCTCCCTTTTGTGCCTCCCACAGCACCTAGGGATCTCAATTTGTTGCTGCAGTTCCTCCAATCGGACTGGTTTGTACCGTTACAGGAGGTTGACGTAAAGTACCTTTCGTGGAAAACCGTCACACTGTTTTGGTTGTTACGGACACCTCTGCTACTTCAAAGTCTTTGGATGTTGTAGGGCTTTGAAGGTGTATGTAAAGAGAACAGCTCCTCACAGGAAATCGGACTCTTTGTTTGTTCTCAATGATCCCAATAAAATTGGGTGTCCTGCTTCAAATCAGTCCATTGCACGCTGGATCAGGCTCACTATCTAGCATGCTTATTCCACGGCAGGCTTGCCGGTTCCAAAATCTGTTCAGGTCCACTCTACTGGGCCAGTGTCTTCTTCTTGGGCGGCTGCCTGGGGTGTCTTGGCTTTACAGCTCTGCTGAGCAGCTACTTGGTCAGGTTCGAACACGTTCGCTAAGTTTTACAAGTTTGATACTTTGACCTCTGAGGTACTTCAGTTTGGTGAATCAGTTTGGCAGGAACCTCAGCACTCTCCCACCCGGTTTGGGAGCTTTGGTACTTCCCCATGGTACTAAATTGATTCCCAGTATCCCCTAGGATGTAAGAGAAAATAGGATTTTAATTACCTACCGGTAAATCTTTTTTTCGTAGTCTTTAGGGGATACTGGGTGCCCGCACGGTGCTTCGTTCTTCCTGCACTGTTACTTGGTTAATTATTCTGGTTTGTTCAGCTGTTGCTGTTCCTGTTTCAAGTTTGGTTGGCATGGCTTTTTTCTTGTTCTGTGTGTGCTGGTTCGTAATCTCACCCCTTTCCTTATCTATCTTTCTCTCAAAATATGTCCGTCTCCTTGGGTACAGTTTCCTGGACTGGGGCTGGTTGGGGGGTGGGGGGGTTGTGGAGGGAGGAGCCAGCGCACACTATCAATTTCTTGAAGTGCCCATGGCTCTTGGTGGACCTGTCAATACCCCATGGTACTGAATGGATTCCCAGTATCCCCTATGGACTATGAGAAAAGGATTTACCGGTAGGTAATTAAAATCCTATGTTCTTAACCACTTAACTGGGGATTTCCCCCCCCCAAAAAAACGCTCATAAATTGTTGTTGTTTTTTTATAATTGAATTATGTCAAGGTCATATATTTAAAGCTTATCGAAAACGATTTTATCTAAAAAAAAAATAACATTAGTAAAATATTGTTTTTTTTTCTCTTCAGACATCAGAACTCATGGCAATCACCATCGGACTAGCGAGACCATTGTGACTTTGATTTCCACATTGACTACAGCCACCAGGTACTCACTGGGAGGCTGAGGAGGGTGAACTTACATTTCCCGGGGGCTGCTCTTCTGTGCAGTAATTGGCAGCATTGCAGACACTCAGGGAGGGTGCAGGGATACCGAGGGGTTGGGAGGTCCCTCTCTGATTGGCGGCTGCTAGAAGAATACTGTACAAGACTACCTATAGAATATGATCAAATGTATAAAAAAGAAACCATAGGCATAAAATAGTGCAATTCTGACTAATAAATGACGGTTAATGGGGCACTTGGATTATATATGAACTCCAGAGTGCAGTGAGTCTCTCCTAATTGTTGGTATTACCAAGTCTAATGCAAGGAAAAGTTCTTTCTCAAATGATATCAAGTGGCATGGTGGATATATCCGAGTTAGTAGTGACCATCATTTTTATACATAAGATCATATTATATGGGTACTCTATGTAAATTATTTATGTGCGCCTACAGGATATGGAACTCATATAGGTTTTTTAATGATATATAATTAAATAATTTAATATTTTTACTATAGAATATTAATACAGGTTGAGTCTCCCTTATCCAAAATGCTTGGGACCAGAAATATTTTGGATATCGGATTTTTCCGTATTTTGGAATAATTGCATAACATAATGAGATATCATGGCGATGGGACCTAAATCTAAGCACAGAATGCCTTTATGTTTCATATACACCTTATACACACAGCCTGAAGGTCATTTTAGCCAATATTTTTAATAACTTTGTGCATTAAACAAAGTGTGTCTACATTCACACAATTCATTAATGTTTCATATACACCTTATACACACAGACTGGAGGTCATTTAATACAATATTTTTAATAACTCTGTCTATTAAACAAAGTTTGTGTACATTGAGCCATCAGAAAACAAAGTTTCACTGTCTCACTCTCCGTCAAAAAATTCCGTATTTCGGAATATTCCGTATTTCGGAATATATGGATATGGGATACTCAACCTGTATAGGTAATGTGGGTGTATTTTTATGTGGTCCTATATGAAACTCTTACAGGTTTTTAATGTATCAATACATATTTGTATTTGTTCAAATATTTACTATACAATTTTCTGAAGTTAATATGTAACATTTATATTTGTCTTACTCTTGACATTAACATTTATCTAATAATGTTTCTGATGAGGGAATCAAACTAATATTTGACAAACAAATTTAATCCAGGAAATTTTGAGATTGATTTCAAGCATTCAAATATTACATTTATATTAATACTTTGCTGTGTCATAAGAAAACACTTAAGCCCCATACACACTGCACAATCCCCGCCGACGCCGATATTGGCGGCGGCGGGGACCCAGCGGGGTGCCGGCATTGGCAAGTGCGTACACACTTGCCAATGCCAGTGGGGAAGGAAGCGACGGCGGGGCAGGGGGTGGGCAGCAGGGAGAACAACACCCATGCAGCATCTGTAGCATGGCTGTTGTTAACATGTACAGATAAGGGAGGGGGTCATTAATGACATTAATGACATCGAGTGTACACACTGGACGAGATTGTAAAAGATCTAGCACAGAATGGCTTTTTTGAGCGAGATCTTTTACTTTCTCGTCTAGTGTGTATGGGCCTTTAGAGGCACATTCATTATCATTATATTTACTAAAAAATGTGAAGAGGGGGGTTCCACACCCTTTTCACATTTTTCAGTATCAAATGTAAAAACACACTGCAGTGTACCATGTGATAATTTTGCCAGCTCAGGCTGGTAAAATCACAGGGCAGCACTGCGAACTGCAGCCTATGCCCAGCTTTCTCTGACCCCTGGCACAGAAAGCTGAGTGGGGATCGGCCTCCGGTGATAAGCTCTGTATGTCCGATGGACACACAAGCTGATCAGTGTTTAAAGCAAAAAAAAAAAGTTGCCGGGTCCTCCATGTGCTGCGCTGTGATCCCCCGGTGCAGTAAAGTGATGCTGCAAAGCGGCAGAGCACTTTACAGAACCGGGGGTCACCGCAGCGCACAGACTCCAGCGCCCCGCAGCCCTGCAGGAGCAGCGTGGATCGGTTTCCTGGAGTGGTAAGTATATTGACCTGCGGGCTGCAAGCTCTGTCCATACATGCAATAATTGATCCCTGTGATGTAACCTATTATCACAGTGTGGTTATGGATGATTTTGTCACCTCACATCCGCATCCTTGGATGCGGATGTGATAAATAGGCCCCTTAGAGAAGAGTGTAGTTGCAACTAAATTTCACTGGAATTTCATGGTAGAACAGACAAAGCTCCGTCTTGTTTAATCATCTGGCAGAATGGCATTTTGTGCTGTACCTGTAAATGCAACATTTTTGTAGAAAAGGTGTAATTACTTTATCAATTAATTCCTCTCTTTGCTGTAGTAGGATGCAATCCTGGACAAATGGTAGTTATGGCCACATGTCCAAGTTTTAAAAATAAAAAAGCAGAGAATCTGAGCAGAGCTAAAGATGTGTGGAATTATCCAAAAATGGAATGAAGGTAATTTTTCATAGAACAGTTTTAAAATTTCACACATCTATAGGTGGCTTACAAAATAGCTTCGACTTTGATTTGTTAAATTGTATATGTTCTTAATTCTGAACTGGATTAGGAACAGTTTCATTTGGATGATGATTGATGCCCATTAATTAAGTAACTCATTTGTTTAAAATCAGTAAATTTTCAAATAAACTGTAAACTCTCTTTGGATTTCTGTAAAGAACATTGGTGCTTCAAATGGTCTACTAAATCTCACATAAGGGAATTTGATAGGAATCATCAATATATTTTAAAATTCATATACTGTCTGTGAGTTTGTTGGTATTATTTTACAAGTCCCACACCTCCGGCAGCTCACAGGCTATTACATTTAGCCTATAGTGTTGCTTTATCAAATTGGTGACATGAAGCTTTTACTGGATGTATTTAGGCAGTGGCAGCTCCTACTTGGGTGGAGTAGGGGGCTGCCGCTGGCTGTGCTGAAGGGTCCCTGCTCTCTGGTTCCCACCGGGTCCTGGCACCTGCATAATGTAGTTAATAGACACCGGGTCCAGTGCATTCCCTACAGGAAGCCAGCTCTCTACTAATTGCAGCCTAGGCTGGCAGCCCCAGATAGATGAAACACTTACCAGTGGGACTGCCTGTAGTGACAATAGGAAGCCACTGCCAGTCACAGTGAAGCCAGTGCAGTCTCACGGATTGCATCTGGCTTACTGACATGAGCTGAGGTGGTGGATTTTACTGGGAAGGGGGGCAGGGGGGGATAGGTAAAATCTGCCACTCAACTTAGGGTCCTAAAGATCTACATACTGTATAAGAAGGAATTACTAACAAAAATGGCTAAAATAAGAAGGACTTATTATGAGAGAAAATGGATGTCATACTGGGTAATGGATTGAAATTCCAGCGGGTGGGATGACGGTGGTCAGAATACCGACCACGGCATCTCGCTATAGAGAATTTCGACAGGGAGAAGGTAAGTATACTTGATACTTACCTTCCCCCAATGGCCTCCTAAACCTCACTTGTTGCAGCCTAAACCTAACCTTTCCTAGTGGTGCCAAAACCTAACCCCTTTCCCCATAGCCTAAACTCAACCCTCCCCCCCACAGCCTGTAACTCTCCTTTAGGGGTGCCTAAACCTACCCCCTCCCTGCAGCCTAAACCTAACCCACCTTCCCGCAGCCTAACCCTAACCCCCCCATCCCTGCACCTTACCTGTCCTACATCCCAGCACATGCTCATTCAGGATTCCGGTGCCAGGCTTGTGACCCTATTCGGGATGCTGGTGTCGCCATTCCAAGTGGGGTCAGGATTCTGGCACCGGCATTTTGACTGCTGGGATCTCAACCACCGGGATCCTGACCGGATCCCGTCATACTTATGAATTAATAAATTGGGAACAGACAATTATCTGATAGACAACTATATCAAATTTTATCTAAGGTTCTTTGTTCAGCAAAGGGGACAAAAGGCATTCTAATGCAGAAAAAAGAGGAAACCTTTGTGGGGATAACCTAGTAAAACCAATGGGGCATTTGCTCAATGTAAATAGCAGTTGCATGCATGCAGTATTGTATTTTTTACACTGTTACCAGGTTGGGCATGTGTGACGGTCACAATAACAACGGCGGGATCCCGGCATATAAATGACCGGCGAGTGAGGGTGAGTGCAACAAAGCCCTGTTGGTCGGCATGCCGTCCATTTGGATGATGAGTGTTCGGGATGTAGGTGGCGGTCTCCGGAATGCCAGTCACATAACTACATCTCCTGTCACTATGCAGTACATTGCTCTATATAGACTTATTTGTGTCCTGTTGTTAATTTATTGTGTGTGAAACAACATACTCTTTTTGTGCCTGTTGAGAACTGTATATAAAAAATTGTTCATCTTTAGGCTTTAATACACTGGCGTATCTATAATGGGTGCAGTGTGTGCGGTGCACACGGGCCCCTGAGTCCAGAGGGGGCCCACATCGCACACACTGCACCCATTTCTTCTATACTTACCTTTCCGGCGTCAATCGGTGTGTGTGCCCCCTCCTCTACCATAGTCGTCACCGCCGCTATGGTAGAGACTACAGCGCATGCGCAGGACTTCGGAAAAATGGTGCGGCGCCCAGTTTTCGGAGTTCTGCACATGCGCTGTAGACTCTGGCACTGTGCCAGAGTCTCAGCGCTGAAAGCGGCGGACAGCGGCGGTGACGGCTACAGGAGAGGAGGGGGCCCACACACGAAGTCTGTACACGGGTCCCCTCCTCGCTAGAAACGCCGCTGCTTTGATAGTAACTAATGATAACTTGTAGATGACTATTGTCTTTATTCATAAGAGTGATCCTAAACTACTGTAACTCTTCTATCAGTTCAAAGTAATTAGAATTTTGAACCCTCTAAATAAACTCTGGCTATCAAATAGGAATTGTAATGTCTAGTCTCTGTTGCTGTAGTAGCTTTCTTAACCCATCTTAATACTAGAGATGTGCACCTGGCCATTTTTAGGTTGGGGTTTTGGTTTTGTTCGTTTTCTTCGTGTTTCGGTTTTGGATTGGTTTTGCCAAAACCGACCTTGTGTGTTTTTGTTTTGTTTTTTTTCTAATTAAAAATAAATAAATCATAAAAACAGTTAAAATCACAGAATTTGGGGGTGTTTTTGTTCCTACGGTATCAATAACCTCAATAACATTAATTTCCACTCATTCCCAGTCTATTTTGAACACCTCATAGCTCACAATATTGTTTTTATCCAGTTTAGGCCAAAAGGTTGCACGAGGTAGCTGGATGACTAAGTTAAGCGACAGAAGTAGGTGGCACAAACACGTGGCACATATGGGAGTGCCACTACAGTGGCAGACAGGATGGCAGTTTTATAAACTATGCCCAAAAAATTCTCCAAAGAGCACACAACACAAAGAAATAAGGTGCAATATGGAATTGTTATTGGACCCTCCCACCCACCCTTATTTTGTATATTAATTAAACAGGACATGCAAAGTTTAACAAACCAGTCATTTCAGCGAGAGGGACTGTCACATGTGGCTGAAATGATTGGTTTGTTTGGGCCCCCACAAAACAATCTGGCAATGGGCAGGATTTGGGAGGACGGACCATGGGCATAAATTGGAGATTTGGAACAAGTTTTTAAAAACAAGAATGTATTAGATTGACCAAAAAAAAATCCCCACCCCTGGACCAAAAAAAGAACACCCCTTTGCCTAGATGGATGCAGCGGCAGGGACCATGGACATAAATTGGAGACATTTAACAAGTTATTAAAATCAAGAATGTATTATTTTCAGTGATCAAAAAGACCACAAAAATAACTCCCATAGGCCTAAGGAGGTCAAAGAAGCAATGACTAAAAAGAGGCGTGCTTTCAAAACATTTAAATCTAATGGAGGGGAGGAGTCATTCCAGCATTACAAGGAATGCAATAAAAAATGCAAAAAAGTAATAAGGGCAGCTAAAATTGTAGCAAATAGAGAGTAAAAGCAAACCTAAAAAGTTTTATAAATACATAAACAGTAAAAGGCTAAAGAAGGAGAACGTAGGCCCATTAAAAAATGAATTGGGTGCTTTGATAAACGATGATGAAATAAAATCGGTAATACTGAACAATTTTTGTTTCCTCAGTGTTCACCAGGAAGGATCAGTCGTTGAGAGTACTGCATAATGATAGTGAAGGTAATGACTCTTGTCTGGATGCTTGTTTAAGTGAGGAAGTTGTCCTGGAGAGACTAAGCAAAATAATGATTAATAAATCACCAGGCCCAGATGGTTTTCATCCGGGGGTTATTATAGAGCTAGCAAAACCCCTATACTTGATTTTTCACAGTTCAGTCAGATCAGGCAGGGTACCTAAGGATTGGCGCATAGCGGAGGTAGTGCCTTTATTTATAAAGGCAACTAAAAATAATCCTGGTAACTATAGACCAGTTAGTTTAACCTCTATAGCGGGTAAAATATTGGAAGGTGTCACAGGTTGGTTAAGTTTGAGGAAACCCAGATGGGTGGATTCCCAGAAAAGTACTTCAACAAATAACTTGGAGGTATGTGCCAAATAGTGGGTCCTGCATGCTGTAATTACATAGCAGATAATTTTGGTCACCCTATAACGGCCCATATCAAGCAAGTACAGAAATTAACAGAGGAGTTTAGGAAATCCCACAATGATCCAGTGTATGATTTAGATGCTACAGGATAGATATCCTGGTTAAATCCAGCAAATTGGTTCTCTTAAAAGGGTGGCTCATAAGAATCATACACCTAGTAGGATATGCTGTGCTTATGTTTTTAGCAATATATTTGGTGATTAAATGTGGTATATGGTGAAAATATGTAAGGTTTGTTCTAATTTAGAAAATGTTAAATCATATCCAGTTAAGATGATTACTGATACAGGAGAAAGGTATATGTTGCAAAACCCCCTGAGAGCAAGGGTGGAGTGTATCAGGAGTGATACAAAAATAAATGGCACTATTACCAATGTCATGCTTTCAAGTGTTTTTAGCACCAAATACAAAGAATTATATGAGTGCTTTATGTTACATTTTTAGAAAAGTGGTTGGTGTTTGTTATGAATATAGGCCCTCATTCCGAGTTGTTCGCTCGCAAGGCGATTTTAGCAGAGTTACACACGCTAAGCCGCCGCCTACTGGGAGTGAATCTTAGCTTCTTAAAATTGCGAACGATGTATTCGCAATATTGCGATTACAAACTACTTAGCAGTTTCAGAGTAGCTTCAGACTTACTCGGCATCTGCGATCAGTTCAGTGCTTGTCGTTCCTGGTTTGACGTCACAAACACTCCCAGCGTTTGCCCAGACACTCCTCCGTTTCTCCGGCCACTCCTGCGTTTTTTCCGGAAACGGTAGCGTTTTTTCCCACACGCCCATAAAACGCTGTGTTTCCACCCAGTAACACCCATTTCCTGTCAATCACATTACGATCGCCGGAGCGAAGAAAAAGCCGTGAGTAAAAAAACTATCTTCATAGCAAAATTTCTTGGCGCAGTCGCAGTGCGAACATTGCGCATGCGTACTAAGCAGAAAATCGCTGCGATGCGAAGATTTTTACCGAGCGAACAACTCGGAATGACCCCCATAATATGGTGTTTTTAATAGGACAAGAAGGAGGAAATATATATATATATATATATATTTAATACAAGGGAAATATATATTTATTGCAAACTGATATGTTCTGTGTGTGTCAGTATTCCTGACACAGGTATATTTTACAAGCACGGGCAATGTCCATTGTCTGGTTATATGAGACAGACAAAAACAAGACAAGTGTTTGGAGTTGGACATATGTCAACATTGTAATGTTTGCGTCTTCATATTGAGACAATGGTGTTTTAGCTTGTGTGTTAATCTATATAATCCATGTTACACATTGGTATTTTTATGTTATTTCTAACACTCAAAATTGAGGCAACACTGCCCCCTACTGTTTCTTAGCATTTATGTATATGTCGTAATATGAACTTTGTACATATGAAATAGCCTTACTCAGGAGTTCTCCAGCCTATATAAGATGGAAATGTTCAATGTTAAAGCAGCCTAGATAGCCTGGATGAACCAGGATGATCTGAATATAACTCAGCCTCTAGACGAAGAGGGCGAGGCTTCTGAGTATGCTGATGTGATTGCTGTATTTAACATCTGCTGAATTGATCAATAACCTTAGCTAAGTATACAAGAAATTCATATTTATATATATTCAAGATATTTGTTGAAGTACTTATCTGGGAATCCACCCATCTGGGTTTCCTCGAACTTAACCCACCTGTAACAGAAGGTATCTTGAGGGATAGTATAGAGCAGGGGTGGCCAACCAGTCAGTGGCAAAGAGCCAGAAAAGATCTGTAGTCAAGGGTAAGAGCCATATCATGCACGCGCTAAAGGCTCGCGAGCAAAAATGGGGTATGGCTTAGTTGTCACAAAGCCACACCCCATTTTTATGCGCACACCTTTCAGTTTGACGTTTGTAAGAGTATGACCTTGTGTCCTAACCCCATTTTTAGTCATGTTGTACAGTGCCACATACAAATAAGGCCCCTGTACAGTGCCACATACACATAAAAACACCAAAAAATGGGTGCCTCCACAGTGCCAGATACATATATGCCCCCACAGTGCCAGATAGATATATGTCCCCACAGAGCCAGATACATATATGTCCCCACAGTGCCAGATACATATATTCCTCCACAGTGCCAGATACATATATGCCCCTACAGTACCAGATACATATATGTCCCCATAGTGCCAGATATGCCCCCACTGCCAGATACACATCTCCCCAGTGCCAGATATGCCCCCAGTGCCAGATACAGTACACATCTCCCCAGTGCCAGATATGCCCCCAGTGTAAGATACACATGTCCCCCCAGTGCCAGATATGCCCCCAGTGCCAGATACAGTACACATCTCCCCAGTGCCAGATATGCCCCCAGTGTAAGATACACATGTCCCCCCAGTGCCAGATATGCCCCCAGTGCCAGATACAGTACACATCTCCCCAGTGCCAGATATGCCCCCAGTGTAAGATACACATGTCCCCCCAGGGCCAGATATGCCCCCAGTGCCAGATATGCCCCCAGTGTAAGATACACATGTCCCCCCAGTGCCAGATATGCCCCCAGTGCCAGATATGCCCCCAGTGCCAGATACAGTACACATCTCCCCAGTGCCAGATATGCCCCCAGTGTAAGATACACATGTCCCCCCAGTGCCAGATATGCCCCCAGTGCCAGATTCAGTACACATCTCCCCAGTGCCAGATATGCCCCCAGTGTAAGATACACATGTCCCCCCAGTGCCAGATACAGTACACATCTCCCCAGTGCCAGATATGCCCCCAGTGTAAGATACACATGTCCCCCCAGGGCCAGATATGCCCCCAGTGCCAGATATGCCCCCAGTGTAAGATACACATGTCCCCCCAGTGCCAGATATGCCCCCAGTGCCAGATATGCCCCCAGTGCCAGATAAACATGTCCCCCAGTACCAGATATGCCCACAGTGCCAGATATGCCCACAGTGCCAGATACACATGCCCCCCAGTGCCATATATGCCCCCAGTGCCAGATATGCCCCCACTGCTAGCTACATGTCTCCCCAGTGCCAGATTTGCCCCCAGTGCCAAATATGCCTCCACTGCCAGTTACACGTACTCCAGTGCCAAATTTGCCCCCACTGTCAGCTACATGTCTCCCTAGTGCCAAATTTGCCCCCACTGTCAGCTACATGTCTCCCCAGTGCCAAATTTGCCCCCACTGTCAGCTACACATCTCCCCAGTGCCAGATATGCCCCCACTGCCAGCCACACATCCCCCCCAGTGCCAGATATGCCCCGGGTGCCAGAAACACATGTCCCCCCAGTGCCAGATATGCCCCCAGTGCCAGATGCACGTTCCCCCAGTGCCAGATATGCCCCCAGTGCCAGAAACCTGTCCCCCCAGTGCCAGATATGTCCACAGTGCCAGATATGCCCCCAGTGCCAGATATGCCCCCAGTGTAAGATACACATGTCCCCACACTGCACTCCCACCCCAAGTGCTGCTCACCGCCGCGCTGCTGCTCTGTTCAGTCTGCTGCTTGTGAGGGGAGGAGAGCGCAGCGTGCACCTCTCCTGCCCCTCAGTCTCCACTACCCAGCGGCGTTGATTCTCTCTAATTAGGCGCCAGTTCGTGAGCCAATCGGAGGTTATGGACCGGCAGCTAAGACTCCTGATTGGCTGCCAGTCTGTGAGCTCTGATTGGTTCACGGACCGGCGCCAGGCACTGCAGACTAGGGCAGCGGGAGGCGTCGTGGGAGCTTACGAGCTGCATGCGAAGATAGAAAGAGCCGCATGCGGCTCGAGAGTCGCGAGTTGTCCACCGCTGGTATAGAGGATTATCTGCAGGTTAATAAGATTATTAGCAAAAGTCAGCATGGTTTTGTAAGGGACAGATCATGTAAAACTAAGGGTGTGTACACACGGTGAGATTTTTCTTTTGATTTTGACTATATAGTCAAAATTGCAAGAAAAGTTAGTGCAGATCGCAAGGTGAAAGTCACCTTTCGATCCCGATTCGCGGTCCCGCCAGGTCGGCATCGCAAGAAAAGATAGACTGTGCAGGCAAGTCAGTCCTTGCTAGATCGGTGTACTATCTAGTTCATCTCACATGTCAATGACATCTCACATAAGCCAAAATCGTAAGCACACATACTCCATAGCTCAAGAAAAGTTAGTCAAAATCGGTGGTGCTGGGCTCCGGGGAGTACAAGGGAAATCGCAAAGTGAAAATCGGGCATAGCAAGGATCTCACCGTGTGTACACACCCTAACTTAATTAGCTTCTACGAGGAAGTGAGCGAGAATCTTGATCAGGGAAAAGCAGTGGATGTGGTGTATTCAGATTTTGCAAAAGCCTTCGATACAGTGCCTCACAGGAGACTGATCATCAAATTAAGGGAACTTGGTCTAGAATGTACAGACCTGTACTATTTGTACATGGATAGGTAATTGGCTGGATAACAAAGTACAATGAGTAGTGGTCAACGAGATGTTCTCCAGCTGGGCACCAGTAGTCGGCGGAATACTACAAGGGTCCATACTTGGCCAGCTACTGTTTAATATATTTATCAATGATCTACTGTAGGAATAGGCCTGGAAAGCACAGTGTCAATCTTGATGATACTAAGCTGTGTCAGGTAATTAATTCAGATAGCGATGTGGAGTCTCTTCAAAATGACTTATTTAAACTTGGAGCACTATATGTGGATAATTTGTTTTAAGAACTACTACACTTTAGGGTGCTTGTTCCAACTCCATTATTTCCAGATTTCTTTGGCCATTGACCTAGTGGCGTTCCGAAGAACCGAGCTGCCATCCACTGACTCACAGTAGAGAAAGTGGTACGAAAATAACCAATCAACCTAGACACTGACAAAGTGACTGACGGTGATAAATTAAGGACTAGCGCACTGACTTTTTATCTTGTATACATAGCACTCATCTTAATAGCTATTCACGGCAAACAACACTTATTTGCCGCAAATAGTGCGCCTGCAATTATTTGAAGGCATGTGCATATGCACCACTTCTATAGGAATGCATGGTGCATACGCACACCACAACTAGCCGTTGCAGCCTGAGTGTTCGCTTGTGTGAGACAAACGCACGCAGCTTGTAAAAACCACAAATGAACAAGGACACATCTGTACATTTTACATAATGCATCATATGTAAATTAAGTGTATTAATCTATGGATAGAGAGTAGTCAAAAATAGCACGTGTCTTATTTTTCTACTTCAAAGTATTATTAACAGTTTTATTTATTTATTTACAGTTATTCATATGGTACATATATATTCCACACAGTTTTATAGATAATATTTCAGTCTATCACCTTAGTCCCTGACCCAGTGGAGTTTACAATAAATAAATATTTCAAAATATATATCTTACTTTAAAAAGTCATTTACAATAATTTAACCCCTAAAACTATTGTACCTACATGTAAGTGTAAAAAACCCACTACACAAACCCATTACCTATAATGCTCCTCCTAAATAATGTACCTACTGTACGTCTACATAAAAAAACACATTACAAAAAATTTAATATCAGTTTACACTAACAACTTAACTTAAGGTGTGTACACACGGTGAGATCCTTGCTATGTCCGATTTTGACTATGCCACAGGTTCTCAAACTCGGTCCTCAGGACCCCACACAGTGCATGTTTTGCAGGTCTCCTCACAGAATCACAAGTGAAATAATTAACTCCACCTGTGGACCTTTTAAAATGTGTCAGTGAGTAATAATACAGCTGTGCACCTGCTGGGTTACCTGCATAGGCGTGCGCAGCTCATTTATTTAGGGGGTGCACCCCCCCGGAGGGCATGTCTAGCACCGCCTTTTGGGTGTAATAAGCACCGCCTTTTGGGCGTGTCTAGCACCACCCATAGACATGTCTAGAACTATTTTACATTCTCTCAGTAAAATCACATGGCTTAATCTAATTTCTCCCTAATAATAAAGTAGATATAATATACCCCAGAGAAAAAAAAATGAAATATAATGGTGCGACCACCAGGCAGTACTGATGGTCTGCTATGGCATAACCCTGAGTGCTAGCTGCCGCTGTATCCTATTCACTGCTTACACTTCCCCAATCTATCCCTGACCTAGTGGCGGAACTAGATGCATATGCATTCCCCTCCCCACCCCCACCCCACACACACCCCTTGCACCCCCCAGCACTACACCCTAATTTTGAGTGGGCCACTCTGAAAAGTACGGGAGATTTATTGAGCCAAATGGGAGGTGATCATGAGACCGCCTGTCGGAAAACTGGCACCGTGCCCGCAGAGTGGCTTTCTAGCGCTCACTCCACTGCAGGCACACTGGTGGTCGGTATCCCGCTGTCGGGATCATGACAGCCGGGATCCTGGCTGCCGGGACGAACATTTCCATCTTAATATAAGACAAGTAAGGTTATAATTTACACATGTTCCATCAGAGCCTCATTTGCCTCTTTCTATGCCAACAGACCTTTCCTATGCAATACATCAGCATTTGTCACACATGTCCCCATGCTCAGCAGCTACTGACAGTAGTGCCCCTTATTCACATTATGAGACAAAATTCACATTATGCCACAGAGTATGAGATGAAATTCACATGACCCCACACAGTATGAGCTAAATTCACATTACGCCACACAGTATGAGACAAAATTAACATTACGCCCCACAGTATGAGCTGAAATTCACATGACCCCACACAGTATGAGCCAAATTCACATTACCCCATACAGTATGAGACAAAATTAACATTACGCCACACAGTATGAGCTGAAATTCACATGACCCCACACAGTATGAGCCGAATTCACATTATGCCACACAGTATGAGACAAAATTAACATTATACCACACAGTATGAGCCGAAATTCACATTACCCCACACAGTATGAGCTGAAATTCACATTACACCACACAGTATGAGCTGAAATTCACATTACACCACACAGTATGAGCCGAAACTCATATTACGCCACACAGTATTAGACAAAATTCACATTACACCACACAGTATGAGACAAAATTCATATTACGCCACACAGTATGAGCTGAAATTCACATTACGCCACACAGTATGAGCAAAAATTCAGATTATACCACACTGTATGAGCTGAAATTCACATTACGCCACACAGTATGAGCCAAAATTCACATTACGCCACACAGTATGAGCCGAAATTCACATTACGCCACACAGTATGAGACGAAAGTCACATTACACCACTCAGTATGAGTCGAAATTTCACCCTTTGACATACAGTATGAACTGAAATTAACGTTACGCCACACAGTATGATCCAAAACACACGTTATGTCACACAGTATGAGCCGGAATTCACATTATGGCAAACAATATGCCACCAACAGTGCCAGATACACATAATACCCCCGTAGTGCTCACCGTTATTACAATAGTATAACACATTATTAATAATAAATATTTTGAGGGATACAAATAATCCATAGTAATAAAAAAATCAAAATTTAACATATTAAACAGAGCTGTCTCAGTGACACACTGACAGATAGCGTGTGTCTTAAGGCCCATACACACTGGGCGATTTTTGCCCAGTGTGTATGCACCTTTACACTCTTTGCTGAGTGCTGAACTGTCTCAGGCTCGCTCAGCTGTGTCCTCCGCTCTGGTGGCGGATCCGATTCATCCTGAGAGGAACGCTACCTGGGCTGGGCCTGTGATGTTGGCGTGGCTGGCGGTGGCAGTTACAGGACAGTGAGGACACTGCGCAGAGGCAAATGCAGGATTTTTATGGGGGGGGGGGTTCCATATATATATATATATATATATATATTTTTTTTTTCAGCAAAAACAATGGCCGGCACTCCTAGGAGATGTTAATAATTAAACTACATCACAGCATGTCACCAATCACGTAGTACACATACACACACAGCATACATTGACACAGTAAACTCAATTAATAGTGAACATACACATAGATAATATACATACATACATCACATATAGCAGTAGTATACAACATGCATATATACAGTAGACACACACAGTAGCATAGATATACACAGCAGACACAGCTGACACCATAGTATACATACTGTAGTGTACACACATATCTTTTTCACCAAAAAGTAAAACACAGCCACCATAATTGCAGAGACGCTGCCAGCCCCTGCCGGGTCAGCGAGAGCCCGCCCGGCCAGCATCTTTAATCAAAGACGCCCGCGTACCCATCCCCCACCGGACCCGCCACTACCGCAGTTACCCCCTAACATGCGTCTTATACCTACAGACAGGAGACGCTGCATCTGACTAGGCCAGTCCACCCCCATGAGAAGAAAAATGCTTGAGGAGCAGCTCTCACTCACCCCCCTGCATGTGCATAGCCGCTGGAGGAGACTGGAGAGCGCGGGCGGGAGGCGGAGCTTGACATCAGTCACCCCCTGTGTGGCTGCTGCGCTGGGCAGCCGTTCGTGACACCAGCATGAGCCTCTAGAATTATATTGTCCACGGCGGCGAACGGCAGGCGCAGCAACACTGTTTGTCAGTGTCAGACTGCAATGAGCAGCGCTGGCACTGCGGCAGTTTATCGCGATCATCGCAGGCGTGGAGTGCGAGGGGGTGCCGGACATTAGGGGGTGCCTGTGCGCACCAGGCACCCCCCGTGCGCACGCCTATGGTTACCTGCAAAACATGCACTGTGTGGGGTCCTGAGGACCGAGTTTGAGAACCTATGGACTATGCGATTTCCCTTGAACTCCCCCAGAGCCCAGATAGCACAGATTGCACAGATTTTGACTATCTGTGCTTGAAATTTTGTCTATGTACGATTTTGACTAAGTGACAATTTTGATTATACTTTGTACTAGATAGTACACTAGATAGTCAATATTGACTTGCCTGCACAGTCTTTCAAGCCTTACGATACAGACTCCAAGGGAGCGCACATTAGGATCAAATCTGTATCGCATGCTGCCTAACAACTTGAGATATGCACTAACTTTTCATAAGATTTTGACTATATAGTCAAAATCTTACAGATTTATCTCACCGTGTGTACACACCCTAACACCTTGAGATATGCACTAACTTTTCATAAGATTTTGACTATATCTCACCGTGTGTACACACCTTTACTTTATAAAGAAACGGACACAATTTTTATTTGACACTTTATTAATGTTAAACAAACAGAAATATACATAAACAGAAAAACAAGAATATATATATAAAGAAAACAATCACTGTGAGGCACAAGTGCCTCTGTCCCTCCCTGCCCCTTATGTGCCATCCCCCTGTGTATGGACACTATGCCTTGGGGAGTCAGCATCAATACTGTTTGTGGGCTGGTGGCTTGTGAGCTGGCTTTTGAAGTAGAGGGAGCATCCCTAATAGCCCTTTGAGCCACCAGCTCCCTTTCTAGGGCAATAAATGCTTGTCTTTGCTCCCATATGGCTGCTGGTTGGTTACAGGTGGCCTGTGTGAGCTCCACCAGATGCATTTTGAAGTCAGTGGCCATACAGGTGGGGGCTGCCGTGGTGGTCTTGTTCACCTTCCTGAGCTAATGGGTGATGGAGTCCATTTGGGCACTCAATCATTCCATAAACCCCATCTGGTACTTCTGGACACTCTCCAGGGAAAAAAGCAAGCTCCTTCATGCTTGTGGTGGTGGGATGAGATGTGCCCTGTGTGGGTTCATGCTGCTGGGTAGGTGGGATGGAGGCTGGTGGCGCCACAGGAGTGAGGATGAGGGTGTCCTCACTCTCCTTCTCCATAGAAGATTAGGCCACCATGCCTACAAGTCTGGTTGGGCCTTCAGGTGAAGGTTGAATGGGGAACAGTAGAGCCGACCAAACACAAGAAGGACCTGAAAAGCAAAAGAAACAAACTTATTGTCTTCAAAAAATACTGTTAGTAGTAATTTAGGCCACCTAACAATACATGGGTTAAAGAAATGTATGCTTGTTGACAGGTGCATTCAGTATGGATTCCATTAAATTAATGAAAATAGCACAATGTTAGCATGGTTTTTTATGTAATTTTGGGATCCGGACTGAAAGTCGACAGTAACTAGGTCGACAATGTCTAGGTTGACCACTATTGGTCGACAGTAACTAGGTCGACAGGGTGTCTAGATCGACAGGGTCTTTAGGTCGACATGTTCTAGGTCGACAGGTCAAAAGGTCGACATGAGTTTTTCACAATTTTTTTCTTTTTTTTAAACTTTTCATACTTAACGATCCACGTGGACTACGATTGGAACGGTAATCTGTGCCGCGTGAAGCGGTAGCGGAGCGAAGGCACCATGCCCGAAGCATGGCGAGCGAACGCGGTGCACTAATTGGGGTTCCCGGTCACTCTACGAAGAAAACGACACCAAAATAACATTAAAAACTCATGTTGACCTTTTGACCTGTCGACCTAGAACATGTCAACCTAAAGACCCTGTCGACCTAGACACCCTGTCGACCAATAGTGGTCGACCTAGACATTGTCGACCTAGTTACTGTCGACTTTCAATACCACACCCGTAATTTTTAGTGGAACATTTTAGAAAAAAATATTACTTTACATCAGCGGTTGCAAAGAGGTAAAAGAGGTGCAATGAGGTAGCTGTATGACTAAGCTAAGCGACACAAGTGTCCGGCACAAACACCTGACCAATCTAGAAGTGGCACTGCAGTCCCACTGCACTAATGGTGGATACCGGATGCACTTCTAACACCAGCATAGTTGTTATGGCCTTAGTAATCCGCTTTGCAACAGGGTATATATATACGGCAGTATCACTGGAACTATATGGCAGTACCACTGGACATATATGGCAGCAGAGGACACCACACTGTGACTGGACTGATTGCAGCATAAGACACCACTACTGGACTGATGCAGCACAACACCGCACCACTGGACTGGACTTATACAGCAGCACTGGACATATGGCAGCAGAGGACACCACCACTGTGACTGGACTGATGCAGCACAAGACACGGACACTGTACTGATGCAGTACACTGGGGACGGAGACACGTCCTCTCGTTACACTCCCCAATGCCAGAGTGAAAATGGCGGAGACGCGCAGCTCCTTATATGGAATCCAAACCCCGCAAGAATCCAATGACGTTTTGCCTCGATCTGGTTTCCGAGTCGGATCTGGGCTCGGGTAGTGAAATTCTGGGGGGGGGTCGGTTCTCAGGGAACCGAACCCGCTCTTCTCTACTAATATGTCTGTGGCGTAAGTACATTCTGTAATGGTTGCAGGCCATAATGTCACACTGCTAACATAATAATTGTTTTGTGACATTAGACTTAGGTTGCAGAGGCCTGCTGAACCATGGAGATGTATGTAATTTTGGGGGTCATTCCGAGTTGTTCGCTCATTGCCGATTTTCGCAACGGAGTGATTAAGGCAAAAATGCGCATGCGCATGGTACGCAGTGCACATGCGCTAAGTATTTTAGCACAAAACTTAGTAGATTTACTCACGTCCGAACGAAGAATTTTCATCGTTGAAGTGATCGGAGTGTGATTGACAGAAAGTGGGTGTTTCTGGGCGGAAACTGACCGGTTTCTGGGAGCGTGCGGAAAAACGCAGGCGTGCCAGGATAAAACGCAGGAGTGGCTGGAGAAATGGGGGAGTGGCTGGCTAAATGCAGGGCGTGTTTGTGACGTCAAACCAGGAACGAAACGGGCTGACCTGATCGCAATGTAGGAGTAAGTCTCGAGCTACTCAGAAACTGCTAAGAAATTTCTATTCGCAATTCTGCTAATCTTTCGTTCTCAATTCTGCTAAGCTAAGATACACTCCCAGAGGGCGGCGGCCTAGCGTGTGCAATGCTGCTAAAAGCAGCTAGCGAGCGAACAACTCGGAATGAGGGCCTTTGTGTGTGTGTTTTTACATCTTTTGATACTCACCATCCTCCTGTGCAGCTATTTGTGTGCACTTCCTTCTAGGTAGAGTGCTAATCCTTGGTGCAGCAGCTGATGAAAAGCAAATGGAAAAAAATCAGTGCTGTTTAATGGTTGATAATACATGCACCAATTGTTGAACATGTATCATATAGAATAATAAACACCATCGTAATTATGTGCTGATGGAGTTGCATAGACCAAAAAATACTGTTTGTTGATTCTAGGGCGCACATTACCAAATGTCCCTTTCTCGGGTGCCTCACACTCATTCAAATAAAGGGATCACATTAACAGGATTTACATTTTTAAACTTTAAACCTCTTCAGGGATATTATAACATATGTGTACATTTTCTTTTAAAGAAAAAAAACAAGTAATTTTAATGGCATTATTTGATTAATTATTAAAGTTTATTTATGTGGAAATTGGGTAATATAATCAATGTTTAAAAACGACTTGCAGAGGACACTGTATTACAAAAAATATATTATATAGCTATAACATTAAATTGTTCCTTAAGAGGTTAATAAAAAAAAACATTTTACACTGATTGATGACACTACAGTTTAAAGGGAGACCTTTGTTTGTTTACTTACCAGGATGCCTGGAGAAAGGTGGATGGTCTGTGCCCCGAATATGCAGTCCAGGCAGGACATTGGGCAGAAACTGCTCATAAGATGTGTGGTGCACAGGAATTCTTCTTCCTCCTCCCATCCCGCATGCCTCATGATGTTCATCAACCATTTTGGCCTTTAACAGCTGTTTGACACCACTGAATCTATTCTTTATGTTTTGACTTCATGGTGGCAGGCGCTAACGGCATTGATGGTATCTGTGATAAACATACACTTCTTTCATGCAGCAGACATCTCCAAAGACTTGGAAACACAACCACCATGGCGTGCACCAGCATGCAATTTTCCTCAAATGAGAAATACACTTTTCTCCTAGTATGCATCTTCTCTAGTGCAGGAGCAGCTGTCTCCACATCCTCCTCCTCACTCTCTACCTCCTGCTCCTCATTCTCCTCCTTCTCCCTCTCAGCCTCCTCCACAAGCATCTCCTCCTCCTTCCTTTGCTGACCAATAACTCTCTTCCTGTATGACATGCTACTTATCCAAAACACCAAAACAATTCTATCTTTCTCAGTATATTTCTCCTCTCCTTTAAAAAAAACATTGCTACCTATCAAAGGACAAAATGGAGGTTTATATAGGGTATGTATCCAGGGCCGGTGCTAGGGTGTTCGGCGCCCCCCTGCTAACTATAAATTTGTGCCCTCCCATACTTTACAAAGGGACAGTGCACATAATGCTTTTACACATAATGCTCCCTGTAGTAGTGCCGCTTACACACGTAACGCCGCCTGTGGTAGTGCCGCTTATACACAACGCCCCCTGTAGTAGTGGCACTTACACACGTAACGCTGCCTGCAGTAGTGATGCTTACACACGTAACGCCCCCTGTACCAGTGATGCTTATACAAGACGCAGTGGCGCTTATACACGTAACGCCCCCTGCAACAGTGACGCTTACACATGTAACGCCCCCTGCAGCAGTGACGCTTACACACGTAACGCACCCTGTAGCAGTGACGCTTACACACGCAACGCCTCCTGTACCAGTGACGCTTACACACGTAATGCCTCCTGTACCAGTGACGCTTACACACGCAATATCCCCTGTACCAGTGACGCTAACACACATAAAGCCTCCTGTACCAGTGACGGTTACACACGCAACACCCCCTGTACCGGTGACGCTTACACATGCAATGCCCCCTGTACCAGTCACGCTTACACACGCAATATCTCCTGTACCAGTGATGCTTACACACGTGACGCCTCCTGTACCAGTGACGCTTACACACGCAACGTCCCCTGTACCGGTGACGCTTACACACGCAATGCCCCCTGAACCGGTGACGCTTACACACGTACAAAGAAGAGCCAGTGCGCGCCGCAGGCGCACACCAAAAATATAGGGGCATGGCTTCATGTGAAAGGGATGTGACTACAGAGCTCCCTTTTACACATTACGGCAGGCTGAGTGCCCTTTTACACGGCACGGCAGGCAGAGCCCCCTTTTACACATTAGGCAGGTAGAGCTCCTTTTTACAAATTACGGCAGGCATAGCTCCCTTTTATACATTACGGCAGGCAGAGCTCACTTTTACACAGCACTGCAGGTAGAGTCCCCCTTTTACACATTACGGCAGGCAGATTCCCCCTTTTTGACACATTATACAGGCAAAGTCCCCCATTTTACACATTGTGGCAGGCAGACCCCTTTTTTACACATTATGGCAGTCAGTCCCCCTTTTTCACACATTATGGCAGGCAATACCCTTTTTTACACAATATGGCAGGCAGTCCCCCTTTTTTACACATTAGGCAGGCAGAGTCCCCTATTTTACACATTATGGAAGGTAGTCCCCATTTTTTACACATTATGGCAGGCAGTCCCCCTTTTTCACACATTATGGCAGGCAGTCCCCCTTTTTCACACAATATGGCAGGCAGTCTCCCTTTTGTACACATTAAGCAGGGCAGAGTCCCCTATTTTACACATTATGGCAGGCTGTCTCCATTTTTTACACATTATGGCAGGCAGTCTCCCTTTTTCACACAATATGGCATGCATTCCCCCTTTATTACACATTAGTCAGGCAGTCCCCATTTTTTACACATTATGGCAGGCAGTCCCCATGTTTTACACATTATGACAGGCAGTCCCCTTTTTTTACAAATAATGGCAGGCAGTCCCCCTTTTATGGGGGGGGGGGAGAGAGAAAGAAAGAATGAAAGAAAGAAAAAGAGTGGGTTATAATCACCTTCATCCGTGACCTGCGATTCGGCATCCACGGCAGGCTGTCAGTGGCGCTCCTGAGTCCCCTGTTAAGACGGCAGCGACAGGCAGGCAGGCGCGGATGTCAGCGGCCATCAGGCAGGAGGCAGGCGCCACTGGCAGGACTCGGAGGAGACCAATGATCACGGCAGTGAGGGAGGGGGTGAATGCGGTGCTCACAGAGTCCCGGCGGGAGACAGGCGGGCTCCGGCGGTCGGCAGGAGACATGCGGCAGCAGCGATGGAGTACTGTGAGTGAGAACTGACAATGGCTGAGGCTGTGCGGGGGGGGGGGGGGGGTGCTGTCTATGGTGCGCCGTCAGTGCATGTGCGTTGTGGGCAAGGCACCATCGGCACACACCTAGTTACGGCTCTGACGCTTACCCACACAGCGCCCCCTGTACCAGTGACGCTTACACATACAACGTCCCTTGTACCAGTGACACTTACACACATAACGCCCCCTGTACCAGTGACACTTACACACATGACGCTCCCTCTACCAGTGACGCTTACACACGTAACATTCCCTCTACCAATGACACTTACACACGCAACGTCCCCTGTACCAGTGACGCTTACACACGTAACGCCCCCTGTAGCAGTGATGCTTACACAAGCAATGTCCCCTGTACCAGTGACACTTACACACGTAAAGCCCCCTGTACCAGTGACGCTTGCACATATTATGCTGCAGTCACACATACACCACATACACATACTGTACATACATTACACACATACAGTACAATCATACATACACACATACATATACAAAGATACTGTATGTATGCATACACACACACACACACACACACACACACACACACACACACACACACACACACTCACATACACTTTCACTCACTCTTTCCAGCCACTTACATAAAGAAGTCTGGCAACTCTTTCTTCTGTCTTGCAGGCTGCAGCCTGGCCCTGTGTAGCTCTGCCCCTTATTCCTGTGTAGCTCCGCCCCTTTTAGATCCTCCCAGCACACTGCACTGTGAGTTTGTGACAGGGGAGGGGGAGAGGAGGCTTCATGATGCCGGCGCTACTACCTGTCATAGAGTGTGACAGGCGCAGCAGCCGGCGTCAGCAGGGGAACTCAGCAGCGGGGAGAGCGCCTCTCTAGCCTGGCGCTTACCTGCTTTGCATCCCTTTGCTGAGCGGTAAGCACCGGGCCCGTGTGTGATGCATAATTCAGGGGACTTTTGGGTGACAATTGTGACTTTCTTTAAAACTTTGCAACTCACATTATGAAACTCGCATTCTGGTTGGTCTTAAAATTGCAGGCTTCCAGGTGTGCATTCTTGCATGCAAGTTATATTTGTGACTGAAATCTCACACCCTATTACATTTACGAATTGCAGAACAAATTGTGAGTTTGAACTAGAATGGAAAATTGGACCCTCTTACATTTGGCCTTTGGAAAGAGATAAAATGGACGGCGATAATGTACTAGCTAGTAATTTCCCAGTGATTTTTCCTACTGGGAAAATGGCAACAGCGCCACATTTTCCCAGTGATTCTGCAGCGCTGCTGCTGCCACACATGACTCCGGATTGTAAATATTGAAAGAAAATAAGTGCATGGTGTGCCCGAGGGTCCGTGTGCAGCACACCAGCCTACACACATGAGACAGTGCCAGCCAGGGGCCAGTGGCATCATATATTTGTAGCAAAAAAAATATAACAGGTTTTAGCATACAGGCTGCCAACACAATTGATGAAGTGTGGGGCAGATAATATTGCGCCCAGCATCCGTTCCTAGAGCACAATTCAAAAGTATTACTGCTTATTTAAACAATGATTTTTCTTTATCTATATCCTGCCACATTTCCTGTCTGACTTGCTCACTTTTTCTCTTAAGCCTTTTATTTACTACTGTAATACCTGTTAAACTCTAACTGTAATCTCAGCCAAGGTAGGCTTAATTCATCACTACAAAAACGATGTCTGAGGGACCAAGCTACAGCACTGCTCGAAATTTATAAAGCTGCAATAATAACACTATACACAGAGAGAATGTGTGCTGAAATTATACTAGAAGTGAAAAACCAAATGAAATATATGTTACAGTAGACTTTATTTAAGGGTGCTATAAAATATGGGAATAATGAAGAGTGAGGTGTCTAACACAAGTACAGTATGATATAATGTTTTTCTCACTATATATAATGTAATAATTTTACTGGTTAAAGGATTGTAACAATCACATAAGATATCCACATTGACAGGCAATGTGGATGTCATTTTAAAGAATTGATTGTTAGAATGGTAATGTATTAATTAATATTTTGTAAACACAGGTTTTTTCTGCAATCCTAACATGAAACCAAAAGTATCAATTTATCACTGTAGAATGGTATCTTCAGTCACAGGCTTCCCCAAATTGCTGCTTAAATTTTACCCCTTAATATAAATCTATATAATGTATAATTAATACACATTTTCTCTAGGTACAACCTACAAATGTTTCTCGGTGTCACTTTTTGCAGGCACATGTTTTAATGTTGTACCTCCCTAAGTCACTTTTGCTAGCAATCTATAGTCCCAGTCCCCACCTCTTTCATCTAAATAACAGATACCAGTACCTGTCTTTAAGTATATGTCTGTAATGTTAGTTACATTTGACACACTGAAGTGCCACTTGAATCTGTTAGGCAGGGCAAATTTAGGGGTCAGGCCGCCCCTAGGCACAACATTATCGGTTGACCCCCATCATGTCACTGCCCCCTTCATGTTGGGGCCCTCCGACTGCCAAAGCAGCACCAACCTCATCTCCCTTGCTACACTACAACTATTTACTGACAATTGTCTCCTCCTCCCTCACCAGTTACTAAATAAAAAAATAAGTTCTAATGACAAAAAAAAGAATCACCTGGCCTTATATGGCCATCGGCCTAGCAGAGCTCTCATGCAAGTGAGCATCTGTGGCTCCCCCCCAGCAAGTGTCACCACTACTCACGTGCCTCACGTGCATAGTGGGAAATCCACCACTGCTGTTAGGGTTACTCATGGCACACAAGTTATATTCTATTCAATGTACTGTATAAGGGTTTAGAAGTCTTGCTGAGCTGTAGAGTAATACTGCTTTCACTTCGCATATGCCGGGTCACACACGGAAATTTGAAACAGGTCCTTCCCATGTGTGACCCGGCATTAGACTCCCCGGCTGCCTCCCCGATCCGGCAATATGGCGGGTTGGTTGCCACGGCAGCCGGAGAGCGGGGGCGGTAGCGGGGGAGCCGCTGGGAGATGAGCTCATCTCCTCACCGCCTCCTGCCTATAGTGTGAATGGGTACCGGCTCGCATCGAGCCGGGTAACCCATTCACACTGCGCCTCACCCAGTAATTTCCCTGGAATAACCCTTCTTTTTACCCAGGTTGAATTATCAGATCAGGCGACCCGGTAATTCAGGACTGACCCTTTCACATCGCGTAGTGACCCGTGTCGACCTGGCAATATTCCGGGTCTATACCGGGTTTTATGTGCGATGTGAAAGGGGAATGGATGATACTGGCAGAATTGTCATATCTATAGCGTACACTTTAAGTAGAATCTGTAAACTGATCTAATGTAGCATAGGCTTACATGCAATTCTCTTTCTGTTTGCATGTTTATTAATACTGTACTTACATTTCAGTTAATACTGTATACAATAACACAAACATACACATGTGAGCTAATTTTAAGTAATTAACGCAAAACCAGAGCAGAAACTAATGTAAGAATGTAGAACAATATTAACATATTTTGGTACAAGTGTTTCCTTTAAATCAATTTTAATGTTTTCTCCAATGTTGAGAAGAGTTACTCTCTATGGGGATGCACATTCAATACATTGTACTCAATGCTGCAATGTAGCTTTAAGATGTGTTATTTAATGCATTATACTCTGTTAAAGTGAAGACAAAGTATAACATGTTTTATACTAGCATCATATTGCTAAATTTGCATGTGTGAACACCAATGCATAAACCACACTTGTTTTCTCAAATGTAAGGTTTTATTGATTTTAATCTAGCAGAGCCATAACAAGGGTTTGTCAGCTCTGGCTGCATCCCCCTTCCCATCTTGTCATTGTGCCTGGAGCAAACTTGCCTACTCTCCTGGAAGCTGCGGGAGGCTCCAGTTTTTTGGGGTAGCCCCCCGCACCCCCGGAAGAGTAGGCAGATCTCCCGCATCCTGCTCGCACCCTAGTGATGCGGACAGGATTAAGAGATACACTCCCGTATGCGCGAGTCCGTTGGGTGGGGAAGGCGCTTAAATGATGCGAATCATGTCATTTTAGCCCCCCCCCCTTCCCACGGACCCGCGAATCGCTGCATTTTCCCGATGTGGGGCGGGGCTTAATGATGTCACAGTAATCACCCACAAAAAGGAGTTCCTCCTTTCAAGCACTTTACCAAATAAACTGCAGCCGTTTAAAACTGGGTACTGCAGATCAGCCTTCCTGCAGATAAAAACGAACATATTGTACCAAAAAACCCAGGAATAAAATACAGCGCTGTTCAATAGCAAATCCACCTCTGCAGATATATATCGTAATTCTCTACGGAAGTTTTCATATAATGTGTAAATGTCCACACCATACTTGCCTACTCTCCCGGAATGGCCGGGAGGCTCCCAAAAATCAGGTGACCCTCCTGGCCCGCCGAAGTGCAGGCAAGTCTCCTGATTTCAGGGGTGCGAGTAAAGTGGGCGGTCCGGGCAGGCGATGACGCAATTCTTGTTGAATCGTATCATCATAGCCATGCCCCCTGCTGTTTAATGCTGGTAATAGCGGCATTACACAGCGGGGGGCGTGGCTTACATGACGCGATCCCGCAGCCACGACCCCCTCCCGCTTACACCACGCCCCCGTTCCGCCTCTGGCCTGCCCCCCTCTGCACGCAAGTCACTGCCAGCCCCCCTGCTGAGCCGACCTGGCTGCTCTCTCCCAGAGAGAGCAGCCTTAAAGTCGGCAAGTATGGTCCACACCAAAGACAGAAATATAGTCCAAATCTAAAAATGTATATACGTGAATGGGGTAAATATCTCACCGGACCCGTCAGACGCCTGATGTATTACGGTATGACTTCCATCCCACAGGCACTGCAGTTACCATTGCTGGTTAGATCTCTCCACCGCTAGCTGTCTGATCGCCCCAAAACGTACATCAGGCGTCTGACAGGTCCAGTGAGGTACTTTCCACATTCACATATGTAACATCAATAAAGCTAAAGCCTGCACCGCTGAACTCTGTTTAATGTTTCCGTGTTGCTGAATGGAAAAGTTTTTATTGAAAGAAAAAACTTTTATTGAAGACTGAGCAAATAAAATTTTTAATAAACTATTTTTGATTTTTATATTTGGACTATATTTCTGTCTTTGGTGTGGACATTTACACATTATATAAAAACTTCCATAGAAAATTACGATATATATATATATATATATATATCTGCAGAGGTGGATTTGCTCTTGAACAGCGCTGTATTTTATTCCTGGGTTTTTTGGTATAATATTAATAACTACTTAAACATAGAAACATAGAATTTGACGGCAGATAAGAACCACTTGGCCCATCTAGTCTGCCCCTTTTTTTTATCCTTTAGGTAATCTCAACCCTTTTTGAACCTTAATTCTTTGTAAGGATATTCATATGCCTATCCCAAGCATGTTTAAATTGCTCTACAGTCTTAGCCCCTACCACCTCTGATGGGAGGCTATTCCACTTATCCACTACCCTTTCTGTGAAGTAATTTTTCCTTAAATTTTCCCTGAACCTGCCTCCCTCCAGTTTCAGTGTATGTTTCCCTCCTGAACTTTGTTAAAACCTTTGGTATATTTGAAAGTTTCTATCATGTCTCCCCTTTCCCTTCTCTCCTCCATACTATACATGTTAAGATCTTTTAGCCTTTCCGGGTAAGTTTTGTGATGTAAGCCATGCACCATTTTAGTTGCCCTTCTTTGTACACTCTCTAATGTATTTATATCCTTCTGGAGATATGGTCTCCAGAACTGGACACAGTATTCCAGATGAGGCCGCACCAATGACCTATACAGTGGCATTATTACTTCTCTTTTCCTGCTACTGATTCCTCTTCCTATGCAACCAAGCATCTGACTTGCCTCTCTCATTGCTTTGTTGCATTGCTTTCCTGCCTTTAAGTCACTTGAAATAGTGACTCCTAAATCCCTTTCCTCCTCAGTAGTTTCCATTATAGTACCCTTGATACTCTATTTAGCCTTTGGGTTTTTGAGACCCAAGTGCATGATTTTGCATTTTTTAGCATTAAACTGTAGTTGCCATGTTCTTGACCATTTTTCAAGTCTAGCTAGGTCATCAGTCATTTGTTTTACCCCTCCTGGTGTGTCTACCCTGTTGCCTATCTTTGTATCATCTGCAAAAAGACATACTTTCCCTTCAATACCATCTGCAATTATCACCAACAAAGATATTAAAGAGAACTGATCCGAGTACAGATCCACTGGTAACATTTCCCTCCATAGATTGCACTCCATTTACTACAACTGTCTGTTTCCTATCCTGCAACCAGTTTCTTATCCATTTAACTATTTTATAATCCACCCCACACTTTCAAGTTTATTTATCAGTCTGCGATGTGGGACAGTGTCAAATGCCTTACTAAAGTCTAGATATGCTACATCTACAGCTCCCCCTTGATCTATTATTTTCATCACAGAGTCAAAAAAATCAATATGATTTGTTTGGCATAATCTCCCACCAGTAAATCCATGCTGTTGTGGATCCTGTAAATTGTTTGATTTAAGATATTCCACAACTCTTTCTTTTAGTAGTTTTTCCATTACTTTCCCTACTACTGATGTAAGGCTTACTGGTCTGTAGTTACTTGTTTCTTCCTTGCTTCCACTTTTGTACAGTGGAACTACATTTGCTCTTTTCCAGTCCTCTTGAATGGCACCTGTATTTAGTGACTGGTTAAATAATTCTGTTAATGGTGCCACCAGCACATCTTTTAGCTCTTTTAGTATCCTTGGGTGTATTCCATCTGGCCCCATTGATTTATCCACTTTTAGTTTGGAAAGTTCAGTTAGGACCTTCTCCTTTGTAAATGTACTTTCATCTACCTTACTTTTATGAATGTCCTTGCAACTTAACTCTGGCCCCTTCCCTTCTCCTTCTGTAGTAAATACTGAGCAAAAATAATGATTTAGGTGATCTGCTATTGCCTTGTCTCCCTACACCAAATTCTCACTCTCTGTCTTAAGTCTTATTATTCCTCCATTTGATTTTCTCCTTTCATTTATATATTTAAAAAAGGTTTTGCCCCCTTTATCTACTGACTGGGCCATTTTCTCCTCGGATTCTGCCTTTGCACGTCTGATCACTTTCTTAGCATCCTTCCGTCTGTCAAGATACACCTCTTTGTCATTATTATTTTGAGTCTGTTTGTATTTCCTAAAAGCCATCTTTTTTGCTTTCACACTAGTTGATACTTCTTTTGTGAACCACACTGGCTTCCTTTTCCTGGTGCTTTTCCTAACCCTTTTGATACAAAGGCCTGTTGCCCTTAGTATTGCACTTTTCAGTTTTTCCCACCTCTCCTGCACCCCTTCCAAGTTCCTCCAGTCCGCCAATGAATCACTTAAATTTCTCCCCATTTTTGCAAAGTCAGCATTTCTAAAATCCAACACCTTTGTTTTTGTGTGACAGGAGTTGGATCCTGTCTTTATACTAAACCATAGAGGAAGAAGAGGAAAAGGGCTGTATTATCGGTGCACATAAAGAGGATCCGATCTGGTTATCGCATCCACTTGTATTGTTTTAAAATGTAACTTTTATTATTATATATTTAAGAATTGTGCAAAATGGTTACACACAAACTAGGAGTATAGGCGAAACATCAGTGGCGCACACAGGGGGGGTTTCCGAGTACCTGGAAACCCCCCCCTGATAACCCCAAAAAATGTTTTGAGACGGAGACACAGCTTTCTCCGTCTCAACAAAAGCAAAAGCCGCAACCTCGATCGCGATCGCGGACGGAGCTGCAGCAAGAGCAGAGAGCTATGCAGCTCTCTGCTTAGAGAATGTCCCTGGTGCCGGCGGAGCTGCTGGCTGCGCATGCTCAGCCACAGCAGCTCCCTCCCCCTCACTCTGCCTCACGCTGCCGTGACCGCCCCTCTGTAAGTAAGTTTGAAATCATTGTTTAAGTGTGTTTTTGTATGATATTAATGCATGTATGTATGTATGTATGTATGTATGTGGGTTTGTGTGTGTGTGTGTGTGTGTGTGTGTGCTTGTATGTACAGTATGTATGTATGTATGTATGTATGTGTGTGTGTTTACATGTGTGAGTGTATGTATGTGTGTTTACATGTGTGAGTTTGTAATGCATAACCTGATGGAAAGGCTGTAGAGCCTTGAAACGTTGATTTTTGATCCATGAAATTATTTTTTCTTAATACAGTTTGACTTTATTTAAGTCCTTGGAGTGCCACCTATTTTTCTTCCAATAGAGGTCCTATCACAGGACCCAAGGAGGATTACCAGATATATTAATTTCAGGAGGCCACCCTGGCATCTTTGCTTTTTATCATCCAGAGTGCCAGACGACCACACAAATATATATATATATATATATATATATATCTGCAAATGATGAATGGCACGTCAGAATCAGATAAAATGTACGGAAGCAGGATGGCACTCATAGAGACTAGTAAACCATAGAAAATCAGCACAGAACGCTGTAGCTGTACGTCAACGTTTCAGAGTTAGACTCTTTTAAAGGAGTCTAACTGTGAAACGTTGACAAACAGCTTCAGCGTCCTGTGCTGATTTTCTATGGTTTACCAGTCTCAATGAGTGCCGTCCTGCCTCCGTACATATATATGTATGTATGTTTGTGTGTGTGTATATATCTATATATATATTTATTACACATACCTGCGCATATACATACACACCCACCCACCCACGGAAACCCACCTCGCTAAATCATGCATTTGCCACTGAAACATAGAGGTTAAAATATGACATAGACAAAACATAAAGGTGCAATGGAATATAATAAAGGTGATCAAAAGATTAAAAAATGTGTCCGCGTGTTTACTCTAACGTCTACGTATTATATTGATAATTGATTATATCATTATTACTATATTTGTCTAGTCAGTGAACGATATCTCAAGAGGACATTGGGGAATGTAAATGAGACAATTAGAGATATTGTATTATCACTTGTGTAACACTCTGTTCTAATGCTTAGGTGTATATATTATTACTATCACGCAAAGGGAGACACCTTCTTCATTAGGAACTTATGACACCTTGAAATAGTTCCAGATCATATAGATATAATCACGTGACAACCTATTCCAGTATTCAAGTATTAGTATCGTATAGTCCTAGATTTTAGTGTTCGATATACATATTATCTTTGTCCACAAAGGAAAAGGCACCCTCTATATTGAGGACTGATAATTCCTTAAGGCTATTCAGATTCAATTCCTGTACGCAAAAATACAGTCAAGTAGATTTCCGATAGTATGTTGTTGAGTGTTTGACATACTGTTACCGTAAACTCTCATTAATTAATACAATTATGATGTTGTGATACCAAGGTGTATGCTCTATTTTTATCCCTAGAGGGCAAACGCCTTCTTTATTTGGGATTGGTAACACCTTAAGGTTATTCAAAATTGGGTCAGATATCCTGCGGTAGTCATCATAATATCTTATCAGATAGAGTATGGGAAACGCACTATCATATCTTTGATCTATTATAACGTTGAGGTGTATACTCTATTTATATCCCTAGAAGGAAAGCACCTTCATTATAAAGGACTGGTAACACCTCCCCAATACTCTATATGTTCATAGTATTTTTGCCGTTACATGGGAAAGCACCTCCACTGTTACACGACACTGATAACTCTTAAATGATTATATATATTGAGCCGATAGATCGTATGTCACCCCCCAGTATTTCACCAGGTTACCATATAATAAGTTTGTTATGGTTTATACAAATCACGTGACTGTAGTGTATTTTTTCGGGAATAATTAGAATGTTGAAATTAAAGCAAAAGGACGGAATTATCTTAATATCCAGCTTCACTATATCCTAAGTGTTTTCATATTTTTATTGCAAAATGTGATCTAAACTTTTTATTCCGGTTGTCATTATTAGCTTGTGTCACAGGTGTCTCATAACATTTCTAAATTTGTCTTATATAAGTGCAATATATAATTTCCCCACTATATATAATTGCCTCTTATAACGTATGTCATTACATACGCTCTGTTAGCTGATGCAGTGTTACTACTAGCCTCACTGAGATATTGACTATAGCCACAGTTGGTTGGTTGTCACCTCTTAGCATTGGTGCTGTTAAGAAAACATTATCCCTGCATTCGGTATAAATGTGTCCTGAATGCTTCTGTGTGCTTGTTGCAAAGTATAAATTGAAACATTTGTTGCAACTGACACTGCTAAATAGTATCACTGAGATTTCTTGCATCCCTAAGCTATTTCATGTTTAGAAGTGTCCTGGATGTTTCTGTGCGTTTGTTACAAAGTATAGATTGAAACATTTATTGTAATTAACACTGTTAAATAGTATCACTATTGTCTTTCAGCATCCCTAGGTTCTTTCATGTGAACATACAATGTATGATTTCTCAACTCCACATGCTTAATTATATTGCATCAGAGAACCTGTTCTGGCTAGTGCGGTGCTGCTTATTATCTCTCTGAATCACTGCTGCAGCTGATATTGGTCTCTGCTATTGCACACTAATGCTATTAAACAATACTGCCATTCTATATAGGTCAAAGCTAACTAGACATTTTTCTGACTATCAAACATAGAAATTAGGACTCGCGGACACACGCTGCCAGAACAGGTTCTCTGATGCAATATAATTAAGCATGTGGAGTTGAGAAATCATACATTGTATGTTCACATGAAAGAACCTAGGGATGCTGAAAGACAATAGTGATACTATTTAACAGTGTTAATTACAATAAATGTTTCAATCTATACTTTGTAACAAACGCACAGAAACATCCAGGACACTTCTAAACATGAAATAGCTTAGGGATGCAAGAAATCTCAGTGATACTATTTAGCAGTGTCAGTTGCAACAAATGTTTCAATTTATACTTTGCAACAAGCACACAGAAGCATTCAGGACACATTTATACCGAATGCAGGGATAATGTTTTCTTAACAGCACCAATGCTAAGAGGTGACAACCAACCAACTGTGGCTATAGTCAATATCTCAGTGAGGCTAGTAGTAACACTGCATCAGCTAACAGAGCGTATGTAATGACATACGTTATAAGAGGCAATTATATATAGTGGGGAAATTATATATTGCACTTATATAAGACAAATTTAGAAATGTTATGAGACACCTGTGACACAAGCTAATAATGACAACCGGAATAAAAAGTTTAGATCACATTTTGCAATAAAAATATGAAAACACTTAGGATATAGTGAAGCTGGATATTAAGATAATTCCGTCCTTTTGCTTTAATTTCAACATTCTAATTATTCCCGAAAAAATACACTACAGTCACGTGATTTGTATAAACCATAAAAAACTTATTATATGGTAACCTGGTGAAATACTGGGGGGTGACATACGATCTATCGGCTCAATATATATAATCATTTAAGAGTTATCAGTGTCGTGTAACAGTGGAGGTGCTTTCCCATGTAACGGCAAAAATACTATGAACATATAGAGTATTGGGGAGGTGTTACCAGTCCTTTATAATGAAGGTGCTTTCCTTCTAGGGATATAAATAGAGTATACACCTCAACGTTATAATAGATCAAAGATATGATAGTGCGTTTCCCATACTCTATCTGATAAGATATTATGATGACTACCGCAGGATATCTGACCCAATTTTGAATAACCTTAAGGTGTTACCAATCCCAAATAAAGAAGGCGTTTGCCCTCTAGGGATAAAAATAGAGCATACACCTTGGTATCACAACATCATAATTGTATTAATTAATGAGAGTTTACGGTAACAGTATGTCAAACACTCAACAACATACTATCGGAAATCTACTTGACTGTATTTTTGCGTACAGGAATTGAATCTGAATAGCCTTAAGGAATTATCAGTCCTCAATATAGAGGGTGCCTTCTCCTTTGTGAACAAAGATAATATGTATATCGAACACTAAAATCTAGGACTATACGATACTAATACTTGAATACTGGAATAGGTTGTCACGTGATTATATCTATATGATCTGGAACTATTTCAAGGTGTCATAAGTTCCTAATGAAGAAGGTGTCTCCCTTCGCGTGATAGTAATAATATATACACCTAAGCATTAGAACAGAGTGTTACACAAGTGATAATACATTATCTCTAATTGTCTCGTTTACATTCCCCAATGTCCTCTTGAGATATCGTTCACTGACTAGACAAATATAGTAATAATGATATAATCAATTATCAATATAATACGTAGACGTTAGAGTAAACACGCGGACACATTTTTTAATCTTTTGATCACCTTTATTATATTCCATTGCACCTTTATGTTTTGTCTATGTCATATTTTAACCTCTATGTTTCGCCTATACTCCTAGTTTGTGTGTAACCATTTTGCACAATTCTTAAATATATAATAATAAAAGTTAAATTTTAAAACAATATAAGTGGATGCGATAACCAGATCGGATGCTCTTTATGTGCACCGATAATACAGCCCTTTTCCTCTTCTTCCTCTATGTATCTAGTATAGCTGTAGTTGGTTGCACCCCCGAAGCAAATGGTAATTACCAGTAACATAATAGGGGTCTGATATTGAACTTATGTTTCATACCCTAATTTGACAAAAAAGAGTGCGTGTGCAGATACAACATTGGTCTTTATACTAAACCATACTGCTTGATGATCACTGGATCCCAGGTGCTCACCCACATATATGTCTGATATCCTGTCACCATTTGTAAAAATTAAATCTAATATTGAGTCTTTGCGAGTGGGCTCCCTCACCAATTGCTTGAGAGATGCTCCCTGTAAGGAATTTAGAAATTTGCCACTTGTAGCTGAACTTGCAAAGGACCCCTCCCAATTTACATCAGGTAAATTAAAGTCTCCCATGATTATGACTTCTCCCTTTAAAGCCATTTTAGAGATGTCCAACAATAGGTTCCTGTCCAAATCCTGCCCCTGGCCTGGTGGTCTATAGATCACCCCAATGCGAATAATGGCCCTCATTCCGAGTTGTTCGCTCGGTAAATTTCATCGCATCGCAGCTATTTTCCGCTTAGTGCGCATGCGCAATGTCCGCACTGCGACTGCGCCAAGTAAATTTGCTATGAAGTTAGGATTTTTACTCACGGCTTTTTCTTCGCTCAGGCGATCGTAGTGTGATTGACAGGAAATGGGTGTTTCTGGGCGGAAACAGGCCGTTTTATGGGCGTGTGGGAAAAAACGCTACCGTTTCCGGAAAAAACGCAGGAGTGGCTGGAGAAACGGGGGAGTGTCTGGGCGAACGCTGGGTGTGTTTGTGACGTCAAACCAGGAACGACAAGCACTGAAATGATCGCAGATGCCGAGTAAGTCTGAAGCTACTCAGAAACTGCTACGAGGTGTGTAATCGCAATATTGCGAATACTTCGTTCGCAATTTTAAGAAGCTAAGATTCACTCCCAGTAGGCGGCGGCTTAGCGTGAGCAACTCTGCTAAAATCGCCTTGCGAGCGAACAACTCGGAATGAGGGCCAATGTCCTTCTCCCCGGTTTCTATGGTGACCCAAAGGGCCTCAGTTTTGTCCTCAACATTTTGTATTAAAGTACTTAACTGGCATGGTCAGATCTCATGCGACTGCCCGTCCCACCCTTTTTGATGAGGAGATCCATTCTGCAGATGTGCATAATATAATGTTTAAATATTAAAAAAATACTTTATAAACTTTATTAAATAAAATAAATTAAAAAAAAACAATGTTATTAGCAGTTTTGAAGGGAAAAATCGTAAGTTAAGTGGTTAATGATGTCAGAGCCCGACCCCCAAAGTCTCCTGCAGCGTCTCCTCTCTGGGCTTCTCCTGGAGAGGAGATATTTAAAGTAGGCCAGTATGGCCTGGAGAGACACCCTGGTACAAACTTATTGTGTATTATTAGCATTGCAGCTTCACACATTTTTGCTTACACTGTCCCATACCTCCCAACTGTCCTGATTTTTGCAAGACCGTCCCGTTTTTTAGGGTCTGTCCCACTATCCATCCCTCGGGCCACAGTGTCCCGCGGTGGGGTGGGGGGGACAGTTGGGAGGTTCCCTATCACTCGCTGCTCTGCTCAGTTCAGAGCAGAGCAGCAGTGAATAGACGCTATGTGCATGCATCTATTCCAGTGAACAAGAGGGACTGGGGGCATGGCCTGCAGCTCACAGAGCGATGGCCGTGCCCCCACTGTGACGAAAATTGGAGGCTAGGTCATTACTACTCAGTTGCTGTATTCCATTCTGCAGGAGTGTGCCTGACTCGCATGCCTGGGTATGGGCAGGGGGGGAGGTGGGTGTTTTCATAAATGATGGTGACTTATTTACTATTTTTTGCTTTACATAGCTGTGTTCTATTTTATTGTGAAAAAGGTGTGTGTGTGTGTGTGTGTGTGTGTGTGTGTGTGTGTGTGTGTGCGACAGTGTAAATGCGCTATATACTGTAACTGTGTGTGTGTGTGAGACAAACTTATGTGCTATATACTGTAACTGTGTGTGTATAACATACATGTGTGTTGTATACTGTGTATGCAATATGTTGCTATGTGTGTGTTTGTCACATACATTTGAGCTAAATATAGAGCTGTATGCGTGCATGTTAAACATACATGTGCGCTATATCTATACAGCTGTATATATATATATATATATATATATATACATACATTCATACATATATCTTAAACAATAGTTATATAGGCGCTGAAACAGTTAATAATTCCAAAAATAAATATAATATAATTACGTCCTATTGCAGGATGTGCACTTCCCGTGATGAACAGTGGCAAGTTTTTCATTCAATCTAATGGTTCACATCAGTATAATCTTAGAAACAAAAAGAAAGAAAGCGCCTCCTAGTGCAATATGCAAATTTCTTAACTGATTTGTGCTGTATATTCGGTATATATTGACGTACCAGATTTGGATGCAAAAAAAAACGATTTTTGCCTACAATCGCTTAGGTGAAATTCTTTAAT